>NC_057796.1:103914377-103986786 GCF_018294505.1 Triticum aestivum
AAGGAATCGCTCGATCGGGTTCAGTTAACAGCCATCGATCGATCTCTCGGGTTCAGTAACGCGTAGCCTGCAGTGCAATCGCTCGGGTTCAGTTAGAGCCCAACGCCTCGCTCGGGTTCAGTTAGAGCCAACGCCTCGCACACACGCGCGTACGTGTACGAGAGAAACGCGCATCGCTCGGCCCCCGACCTCCCACCGTAACCGGGAACTCCCCGAAATTTTCCTCGCCCTCGCTTCTACCATGGTTTTTTCCGTCATGGACGGCCCAAAGAATGTCATGCAGCTGCGTCTCCGGCCCGCCCAGGACGAAAAGCCCATTTTCTGTCATGATTTTTTGTCATAGAAGTAGGAGCCCACCACATCTATGATGATACCGGGTTTTGTCACAATTATCGTCATAGAAGTGTCATATGTATGACAGAAAAAAATTCGTTCGGCCCAAAATGTCACGGATGTGTCTTTTTTTGTAGTGTTACATGGAGTCGGTTACATAAGAAGGAATCTTCACAGCTGGCCGCCTAGCTTGCCTTCCACGCCAAGGAGAGTCCAATCCGGGCACGAGTATGGTCTTCGGTCTTCATGTCTTCACAGCCCGTCAGTCTGGCCCATGGATAACAGACCGGACGCCTGAGGACCCCTTAGTCCAGGACTCCCTCAGCCCCAGTGGAGGTGGCCTGGATCACCCTGCGCGCAATGATCCGGAGTGCAATGGGCGATGGGCCCAGACCCCGGAGTGCTTAGGATGTAGACCGGCGGGGACCTCTCTGCAGAGCCTAGGTAGGGCTGTGACGTGTTGATCTTCCAAGGCCGGGCATTGACCCAGAAAAGTGTGTCTGGCCAGAGTAATCAACCGTGTTGGAAAACATGGTGCACCCCTGCAGGGAAGATTATCTATTAATAGCCGTGTCCACGATAACAGACGTTCAGACTTATATCCTGATATTTTACAACTAGAAATGGATACTTGATATATGTGGCCCCGGGATTGCATTCTTGCATGGAATCAAGGAAGGATCTCTAGGCATTTCAATGCGACAACATGCTTGTTAATTATAAACTGCTACTCTTTACTCTTCTACATGCTGCAAGATGCTTGGAGCTGCTTGAAGATGCTAGTCTTCGATAGGCTAGGCCTTCCCCTTTATTCTGGCATTCTGCAGTTCAGTCCACATATACAACCCTTCCATTTGATACCAATGCAATCTTAGTATAGATTTGATGCTTGCGAGTACTTTGGATGAGTACTCACGGTTGCTTTGCTACCCCTTTTCCCCTTCTTTCTTCTTTCCGGTTGTTGCAACCAGATGGTGGATCCCTGGAGCCAGATGCCACCGCCGACGGATACTACTACATGGAGGCCGACGAAGACCAGGAGTAGTTAGGAGGTCCCACGCAGGAGGCCTTACCTCTTCGATTGTGTTGCTTTTGTGCTAGCCTTCTTAAGGCATCCTTGTTTAACTTATGTCTGTACTCAGATATTGTTCCTTCCGCTGACTCTTGTGTATCGAGCTATGTATTCGAGCCCTCGAGGCCCCTGGCTTGTAATATAAAGCTTCTATTATATTGATTTGTGTCTAGAGTTGTGTTGTGATATCTTCTCGTGAGTCCCTGATCTTGATCGTACACATTTGCGTGTATGATTGGTGTACGGTTGAATCGGGGGCGTCACGCCTGGGTAAACCTGCAAGCTTGAAACCTCCACAAATTTGTTCTACATGTATCAAGTGCATATCAGGATGTTCGGTCCCATCTCCCGCATAAGGATTAGCGAGCAGTTGTTCTATCATACCTGAAGGAATATCATATTCAATATTTTCAGTAGGTGCAGTAGGTTGAGGGGCAATTAATTGTGGTTCCGGACGAGGTGAAGATACCCCGAACAAACCCCTCAAAGGATTGTGTTCCATAGTAGAAAGTGATTATAAATTTCAGCACACTATATAAATGATTCCTTACCAAATTCCACTTACCAAAGGCGCTTCACTCCCCGGCAACGGCGCCAGAAAATTGCCTTGATGACCCACAAGTATAGGGGATCAATTGCAACTCTTTTCGATAAGTAAGAGTGTCGAACCCAACGAGGAGCAGAAGGAAATGACAAGTAGTTTTCAGTGAGGTAATGTCTGCAAGTGCAGAAACCGTAAGTAGCAAGTAGTTTGATAGCAAGATAATTTGTAACAAGCAAGTAAAGATAGTAGCAATAAGTATGCAGCAAGGTGACCCAATCCTTCTGCAAGTGCTAAAACTATAAGTAGCAAGTAGTTTGATAGCAAGATAATTTGTAACGAGCAAGTAACGATAGTAGCAATAAGTATGCAGCAAGGCAGCCCAATCCTTTTGAGGCAAATGATAGGCAAAAACGATCTCTTATGATAAGCAAAGCGTTCTTGAGGGTACACGGGAATTTCATCTAGTCACTTTCATCATGTTGGTTTGATTTGTGTTCGCTACTTTGATAATTTGATATGTGGGTGGACCGGTGCTTAGGTGCTGTTCTTACTTGAACAAAATTCCTACTTATGATTAACCCTCCCGCAAGCATCCTCAACTATGAGAAAAGTATTAAGGATAAATCCTAACCATAGCATTAAACTCTAGGATCCAATCGGTCCCTTACCAAATAGTGCATAAACTGGGGTTTAAGTTTCTGTCACTCTCGCAACCCACCATCTATTTACTACTCCACAATGCATTCCCTTAGGCCCAAATATGGCGAAGTGTCATGTAGTCGATGTTCACATTACACCACTAAGGGAATCACAACATACATACTATCAAAATATCGAACACATATCAAGTTCACATGATTACTTGCAACATGATTTCTCCCGTGACCTCAAGAACAAAAGTAACTACTCACAAACAACAAACATGCTCATGATCAGAGGGGTATTAATATGCACAATGAATCTGAACATATAATCTTCCACCAAATAAACCATATAGTAATCAACTACAGGATGTAATCAACACTACTAGTCACCCCCTAGCAACAATCTATAGTTCCGGTAACAAGATTGAATACAAGAGATGAACTAGGGTTTGAGATGAGATGGTGCTGGTGAAGATGTTGAGGGATATTTCCCTCCCCAAGATGGGAGAGTTGTTGGTGATGATGATGATGATGATTTCCCCCTCCGGGAGGGAAGTTCCCCTGGCAGAATCACGAAAGTCTTCCCCTTATTTTTTCTAGGTCAAAATCACTTATATACCAGAAGATGGGCACCGGATGTGGGTCGAGGAGGCCACAACCCACCAGGGCGCGCCAGGCCTGGTAGCCTCCCTCTGGTGTTTATTGGCTCCAGTATTTCTTAAATATTCCATAAAAAATCCTCATGATTTTCAGCTAATTTGGAGTTGTGCAGAATAGGTGGCCTGACGTAGCTTTTTCAGGTCCAGATTTCCAGCTGCCAGAATTCTCCCTCTTGGTGTGTACCTTGCAAATTATGAGAGAAAAGGCATTGGAATTACTCCAGAAAGCATTATTATGGATAAAAACATTATAAATAACAGTAAGAAAACATGATGCAAAATTAACGTATCAACTCCCCCAAGCTTAGACCTTGCTTGTCCTCAAGCGAAAACCAAAATCGAAAAACATGTCCACATGCTTTGATAGAGAGAGGTGTCGATAAAAACAAAATACGGACATAGAAGCATCATGTTGATTATTAGAACAACAACAAAATTAAACATAGGACTTTGCAATTACAATTCATCAATTCTCATGAATAATTAATAGTTCATCACACAATCGAAGTATAAAGCAAAAACTCTATTAGAAACCAACAAACTATGTTCTCAGTCAACTTTGCAACTACAATTCATCATCTTTTCAGGAAGGGTCACGTGTCGGAGCCTTTAGGCAAGTCCACATACTCAACCATCATATAGTCTTCTATGATTTCTAACACTCACCGAGTACACATGAGCAAACGTTTCAACCGGACACATAGAAAGATAGGGGCTTATAGTTTCACCTCCCAACATACTGACCTCAAGGGTGATGTCAACAATAATAACTCATACTATCTATATTCAACTAGACATATGTGCCTAGATCTATCCTCACCACATGATGATTGCCAAAGGAGAAAAATAAAAGGAATAGAAGGAAAACTTTGACTCTTTGCATAAAAGTAAATACATAGAAGTAAAAGATAGGCCCTTCGCAGAGGGAAGCGGAGGTTGCCATGCGCTTATTTGTTTGCATGCTCAACCCCTTAGTGCAAAAGAACGTCACGTTACATTTCCCCTTAAGATGACAACCTTTATTATGCAGTCTGTCGCTTTTATTCTTTGTCATCCAAGTTTGTGCAACGCTCAATTTTCTCTTAGACTAAAAGATATCACATATTTAGAAGCAATTTTTATTGCCTTTTTGCACCGATGACAGCTTACTTGAGGGATCTTGTTCAATCCCTAGGTAGGTATGGTGGACACTCGAAAAAGATTTGGGTTTAAGGGTTTTTGGATGCACAAGTAGTATCTCTACTTAGTGCGGAATTTTTGGCTAGCAAATATAGGGGCAAGCATCACATGTTAAAGGATCTATGACAATATGACTTCTATGTGAATATAAACATACATAAACCATTACGTTGTCTTCCTTGTCCAACGTCAACAATTTTGGCATATAATATTTTGATGAGGGCACACAATCACAAAAGATTTCTAGGATAGTATATTTATATGTGAATCTTCCCTTCCCTTATTAATTCCTTCATGAGTTGCATCAGTGACCAATGCTATGTTTGTCAATCTCTAATAAAATTTTCTTACTTATACTTTTCCTTATGTGGTGCTATCACCTACCATAGGATTAGTATATGATCTTATTGATTTATTTCCTTTCTTTTGTTTGCTTTCATTCTCTTTTTCTATTCTTTATTTGCAACAAGGACGTAAAGAAAGTAAAAACTCGAACTAAATTTATTATGTAACTTGCACATGATAACAGTGATAGATCACTAAGCAAACTCTCAAAGAAGAAAAGATCGAACTAAACTTTATTCATCTAAGCAAAAGATTGAACTAAGATAAGTAAAAGCAAAAATATAGTGGGATGATACGATACCGGGGCACCTCCCCCAAGCTTGGCGGAAGCCAAGGGGAGTGCCCATACCCGATACTCAGTTCTCCTTTGGTGGTGTGTGTAGGCTCCTCCCGCATCGTCTCGATCTTCATCAGCCAAACATCTTCTTCCATGTGGTTGGAGGAGCAGGAACACATGATGCCTAGCTCGATAAATCTGACCAGAAACAGCAAGAAAAGAGAACAGAGGATCTCTTCGCGATACGGTGGTTAACAGGTTAGGGAAGTATATATAGAATTTTCTTTATCTTGGAGGACAAGCATATGGAAGAAAAATGGAGTACGGGAGGTGTCCCAGGTGGGCACAACCCACCTGGGCGCGTCAGGGGGGCCTGGCGCACCCTGGTGTATTGCGCCCACCAGGGAACGCTTCCTGGAGGTTTCTTTATTCCCAAAATTCTAAATTATTCCAAAACTAACAAAAAATATTTTTGCAGATTTTTTGGAGTCTGTTTATTTACCGTACTACGTACCTCCTTATTTTGACAATTCTGGAGTGTTCCGTAAGGACTCTTTTATGTGTTCTTCCGGTGTCACTGTCTCGACAATATTGCTTTCAACATTAATAGGCATACCCGCCCCTTAAGATGACAACCTTTATTATGCAGTCTGTCGCTTTTATTCTTTGTCATCCAAGTTCATGCAACACTCAATTTTCTCTTAGACTAAAAGATCTCACATATTTGGAAGCAATTTTTATTGCCTTTTTGCACCAATGACAACTTACTTGAGGGATCTTGTTCAATCCCTAGGTAGGTATGGTGGACACTCAAAAAAGGTTTGGGTTTAAGAGTTTTTGGATGCACAAGTAGTATCTCTACTTAGTGCGGAATTTTTGGCTAACATATATAGGGGCAAGCATCACATGTTAAAGAATCTATGACAATATGACTTCTATGTGAATATGAACATACATAAACCATTACGTTGTCTTCCTTGTCCAACGTCAACAATTTTTGCATATAATATTTTGATGACGGCTCACAATCAGAAAAGATTTCTAGGATAGTATATTTATATGTGAATCTTCCCTTCCCTTATTAATTCTTTTCATGAGTTGCATCACTGACCAATGCTATGTTTGTTAATCTCTAATACAATTTTCTTACTTATATTTTTCCTTATGTGGTGCTATCGCCTACCATAGGATTAGTATATGATCTTATTGATTTATTTCCTTTCTTTTGTTTGCTTTCTTTCTCTTTTTCTATTCTTTATCTGCAACACGGAAGTAAAGAAAGTAAAAACTTGAACTAACTTTATTATGTAACTTGCACATGATAATAGTGATAGATCACTAAGCAAACTCTCAAAGAAGAAAAGATAGAACTAAACTTTATTCATCTAAGCAAAAGATTGAACTAAGATAAGTAAAAGAAAAAAGATAGTGGGATGATACGATACCGGGCACCTCCCCCAAGCTTGGCGGAAGCCAAGGGGAGTGCCCATACCCGATACTCAATTCTCCTTTGGTGGTGTCTGTAGGCTCCTCCCGCATCGTCTCGATCTTCGTCAGCCAAACATCTTCTTCCATGTGGTTGGAGGAGCAGGAAGCCATGATGCCTAGCTCGATAAATCTGACCAGAAATAGCAAGAAAAGAGAACAGAGGATCTCTTCGTGGTACGGTGGTTAACAGGTTAGGGAAGTATATATAGAATTTTTTGAACTTGGAGGACAATCATGAAAAACGGAGTACGAGAGGTGTCCCAGGTGGGCATAACCCACCTGGGCGCGCCAGGGGGGGCCTGGCGCGCCCTGGTGTATTGTGCCCACCAGGGAACGCTTCCTGGAGGTTTCTTTATTCCCAAATTCTAAATTATTCCAAAACTGACAAAAAATATTTTTGCAGATTTTTCAGAGTCTGTTTACTTACCGTACTACGTACCTCCTTATTTTGACAATTCTGGACTGTTCCGAAAGTACTCTTTTATGTGTTCTTCTGGTGTCACAGTCTGGACAATATTGCTTTCAACATTAATAGGCGTACCTGAGATATAACGCTTATTCGTTGCCCGTTGACAACCTTCGAGTTAGTGCCTTCGAAAATATTTATTTTGATGGCTCCAGACCGGCAAACCTCCTCGATGACATAGGGGCCTTCCCATTTTGAGAGGAGTTTGCCTGCAAAGAATCTGAAATGAGAATTGTACAAAAGAATATTCTCCAACTTTAAACTCACGTTTTTGAATTCTTTTGTCATGCCATCTTCTAACCTTTTCTTTGAATAACTTTGCATTTTCATAAGCTTGGGTTCTCCATTCATCTAATGAGCTTATATCAAATAACCTCTTTTCACCAGCAAGTTTGAAATCATAGTTGAGTTCCTTAACTGCCAAATATGCTTTATGTTCTAACTCAAGAGGTAAATGACAAGCTTTTCCATAAACCATTTTATAAGGAGACATACCCATAGGATTTTATATGCTGTCCTATAAGCCCAAAGTGCATCATCTAATTTCTTAGACCAATTCTTCCTGGACCTATTGACAGTCTTTTGCAAAATTAATTTTATTTCTCTATTGCTAAGCTCAACTTGACCACTAGACTGAGGATGATAAGGTGACGCAATTTCTATGGTTAACATCATACTTAGCAAGAATCTTACAAAAAGCACCATGAATAAAGTGTGAACCACCATCAGTCATTAAATATCTAGGGACTCCAAACCTTGGGAAAATAACTTCCTTAAGCATTTTAATAGAGGTGTTGTGATCAGCACTACTGGTTGGAATAGCTTCTACCCATTTAGTAACATAATCAATAGCAACCAAAATATGTGTATTCCCATTAGAGGAAGGAAAAGGTCCCATGTAATCAAATCCCCAAACATCAAATGGTTCAACAGCAAATGAATAATTCATAGGCATTTCTTGACGCTTACCGATATTACCTATTCTTTGGCATTCATCACAAGATGAGACATACTTACGAGCATCCTTAAAGAGAGTAGGCCAATAAAATCCAGATTGCAATGCCTTATGAGCAGTTCTATCTCCAGCATGATGCCCTCCATAAGCTTCGGAGTGACATTTCCGTACGATTTTTCCATGTTCATGCTCAGGTACACAACATCTAATAATACCATCTACTCCTTCTTTATAAAGATGTGGGTCATCCCAAAAGTAATGTCTTAAATCATAGAAGAATTTTTTCTTTTGTTGGTAAGTAAGGCTAGGTGGTAAATATTTAGCAACAATGTAATTAGCATAGTCAGCATACCAAGGAGTACTATTAGCAACATTTATTGCAGCTAGCTGCTCATCAGGAAAACTATCATCAATAGGTAGTGGGTCATCAAGCACATTTTCAAGCCTAGGCAAGTTATCAACTACGGGGTTCTCAGCTCCTTTTCTATCAATGATATGTAAATCAAATTCTTGTAACAAGAGAACCCAACGAATAAGTCTAGGTTTAGCATCTTTCTTCTCCATAAGATATTTAATAGCACCATGGTGTGTGTGAACAGTCACTTTAGAATCAACAATATAAGGTCTAAACTTATCACAAGCAAACACCACTGCTAAGAATTCTTTTTCAGTGGTAGCATAATTTCTTTGAGCACTGTCTAGAGTTTTACTAGCATAATGAATAACATTCAATTTCTTATCAACTCTTTGTCCTACAACTGCACCAACAACATAATCACTAGCATCACACATAATCTCACAAGGCAAGTTCCAGTCAGGTGGTTGAAAAATAGGTGCAGTAATTAAAGCTTTCTTGAGTGTTTTAAAGGCTTCTAAATAATCATCATCAAAAACCAAAGGAATATCCTTTTGCAAAAGATTAGTGAGAGGCCTAGAAATTTTAGAGAAGTCTTTAATAAACCTCCTATAGAAACCAACATGGCCTAGGAAACTACGAATACCTTTGATGTCCTTGGGACATGGCATTTTCTCAATAGCATCAACCTTAGCTTGGTCCACTTCAATACCTTTTCAGAAATTTTATGACCCAAGACAATGCCTTCATTGACCATAAAGTGGCACCTCTCCCAATTCAAAACAAGATTTGTTTGTTCACATCTTTGCAAAACTCGATCAAGATTGCTTAAACAATCATCAAAAGACTTCCCATAAACAGAGAAGTCATCCATGAAAACCTCAACAATCTTTTCACAGAAGTCAGAGAATATAGCCATCATGCATCTTTGAAAGGTAGCAGGTGCATTACATAAACCAAAAGGCATACGTCTATAAGCATAGGTTCCAAAAGGACAAGTAAAAGTGGTCTTTTCTTGATCAGGTTGAGAAACAGGTATTTGTGAAAAGCCAGAGTATCCATCAAGGAAGAAAAAGTGTGTGTGCTTAGATAATCTTTCAAGCATTTGATAAATAAAAGGCAAAGGGTAATGATCTTTTCTAGTAGCTTTGTTTAATTTTCTGAAATCAATTACCATTCTATAGCCTGTAACAATTCTTTATGGAATAAGTTCATTCTTATCATTAGGAACAACAGAAATACCTCCTTTCTTAGGGACACAATGAACAGGACTTACCCATCTACTATCAGCTATAGGATAGATTATACCTCCTTCCAGAAGTTTTAATATTTCCGTTCTTACCACCTCTTTCATCTTCGGATTTTAACCGACGTTGGTGATCTACTACTGGTTTAGCATCAGGTTCCATATTAATTTTGGGCTGACATAGAGTGGGACTAATGCCCTTTAAATCATCAAGAGTATATGCAATAGCAGCCCGGTGCTTCCTTAATACTTTCAATAATCTTTCTTCTTCATGTTCTGAAAGGTTAGCACTGGTAATAACATGATATATCTTCTTTTCATCAAGATAAGCATATTTCAAAGTGTCTGGCAATTGTTTTAATTCAAACACAGGATCACCTTTAGGTGGAGGAGGACCCCCTAGAGTTTCAATAGGCAAATTGTGTTTAAGCAGAGGGCGTTGTTCAAAGAAAATCTTATCTATTTCATTTCTTTCATGCATATGTAAATCATTTTCATGGTCCAGCAAGTATTGTTCTAAAGGATCAGTAGGTGGTACAGCAATAAAAGCAAGACCAATTAATTCATATTTACTAGGCAATTCTTTTTCATGATGATTTCTACTAAACTTGGAAAAATTAAACTCATGAGACTCATCACCAAAGCTAACACCCACAGTTTGTTTCTGGCAATCTATCTTAGCATTAACTGTGTTCAAGAAAGGTCTACCAAAGATAATGGGACATAAGTAATCTTGTGGGGAACCAAGAACAAGAAAATCGGTAGGGTATTTTACTTTCCCACACAAGACTTCAACATCCCTAACAATCCCAACTGGTGATATAGTGTCTCTATTTTCAAGTTTAATAGTAACATCTATGTCTTCTATCTCAACAGGTGCAATGTCTTCCCTAATTTCTTGATATCAGGAGTGAGGAATAGCACTCACACTAGCACCCATGTCACATAAACCATGATAACAGTGATCTCCTATTTTCACTGAAATGACAGGCAGGCCAACAACTGGTCTATTTTTAATCCCTTTTTTCGGGTTTGGCAATTCTAGCAGCTTCTGCACAGAAGTAGATAACATGCCCATCCACATCTTCCTCTAAGAGATCTTTAACCATAGCAATATTAGGTTCAACTCTATTTTGTTCATCTGGTTTAGGTGTTCTGACAGAGCTTTTGTTAAACACGGTTGAAACTTTGGCATGTTCCTTTATTCTAATAGGAAAAGGTGGTTTCTCAATATAAGCAGTAGGAACAACTGGATCAACATTGTAGAGTATAGTTTCTTCTTTAGCTGGTACTGGTTCTTTAATTTCTTCTTTAATAGGTGGGTGATATTTAGACCACTTCTCTTTAGGGAGTTCAACATGAGTAGCAAATGATTCACAAAAGGAGGCTACTATCACAGAGTCAAGTCCATATTTAGTGCTAAACTTTTGAAAAGCATCGGTATCCATAAAAGATTTAACACAGTCATACTTAAGCCTTATATCTGACTCTTTACCTTCGTCGAGTTCCCAATCTTCAGAGTTGCGTTTAATTATTTCCAAAAGATCCCGCTGGAATTCAATAGTTTTCTTCATAAAAGAACCAGCACAAGAAGTATCCAGCATGGTTTGATCATTACGAGAAAGTCGAGCATAAAAGTTCTGAATAATAATTTCTCTTGAGAGCTCATGATTGGGGCATGAATATAACATTGACTTAAGCCTCCCCCAAGCTAGAGCGACACTTTCGCCTTCATGAGGCCAAAAATTATATATATATATATAATTCAGATCACGATGAACTAGATGCATAGGATAATTTTTTTTGGTGAAACTCCAATTTTAAACGGTTCCAATTCCATGATCCAATGTCATCACATTACCTATACCATGCCAATGATTTTCCCTTCAAAGATAAAGGGAAAACCTTCTTCATAACTTCATCCTTGGGTAAACCTACAAGCTTGAACAATCCACAAATTTGTTCTACATGTATCAAGTGCATATCAGGATGTTCGGTTCCATCTCCTGCATAAGGATTAGCGAGCAGTTGTTCTATCATACCCGAAGGAATTTCATATTCAATACTTTCAGTAGGTGTAGTAAGTTGAGGGGCAATTAATTGTGGTTCCGGACAAGGTGAAGATACACCGAACAAACCCCTAAAAGGATTGTTTTCCATAGTAGAAAGTGACAATAATTTCAGCACACTATATAAATGTTTCCTTACCGAATTCCACTTACCAAAGGCGCTTCACTCCCCGGCAACGGCGCCAGAAAATTGCCTTGATGACCCACAAGTATAGGGGATCAATTGCAGCTCTTTTCGATAAGTAAGAGTGTCGAACCCAACGAGGAACAGAAGAAAATGACAAGTAGTTTTCAGTGAGGTAATGTCTGCAAGTGCTGAAACTGTAAGTAGCAAGTAGTTTGATAGAAAGATAATTTGTAACGATCAAGTAACGATAGTAGCAATAAGTATGCAACAAGGCAGCCCAATCCTTTTGAGGCAAAGGACGGGCCAAAATGATCTCTTATGATAAGCAAAGCATTCTTGAGGGTACACGGGAATTTCATCTAGTCACTTTCATCATGTTGGTTTGATTTGTGTTCGCTACTTTGATAATTTGATATGTGGGTGGACCGGTGCTTAGGTGATGTTCTTACTTGAACAAACCTCCTACTTATGATTAACCCTCCCGCAAGCATCGGCAACTACGGGAAAAGTATTAAGGATAAATCCTAACCATAACATTAAACTCTAGGATCCAATCGGTCCCTTACGGCATAGTGCATAAACTTTTCTCGTGTTAACATAGAACAATAGGAGTGTTGTGTCAATTTTTGCGATTTCTCGGGGTTCGTTAGACATTTTTATGCATTAACTGAGTTTTCAATGCATTTATGTGCATAATTGAAATTTGAACTACATGCACATGCTCCAGTGCATATAAATTGGTTGAAAAATCAAATATGTGTCCTTGGGTGCATGCTTAGCTCCCATGCAAGAAATGGGAATGAATTTCAAACACCAGGGCATCGTTGATTGCCGGCAAAACGTTGAGATACTTTATTTTTAAATTCTAGTAAATCCAAAACTCGTCTGAAATTCATGAAACTTGGCATTCTATCATGGAATGGCACCCGACATGCTGTGGTATTTTTTGTGTCCATTTTGAGAGAAGGCGCACTCGAATAATGACAGCCAACAAAGGCATTTTGAAAAAATAGCTGCCACTTTAATATCTCAAACGTTTGTATAATTCAAACCGTGTGCGTTCTGTTAACCATTCACGTGACGCCACGTGTCTTGGTTTTAATGGCTGTAGGAGGTGCCGTGCAGACGTCTGCTTGACCTTGACTGAACGGGAAGCGTGCGAGCGTAGTCCGGTGCGCAGGCTGACCAAGAGGCGTGCAAGCTATCCTCGAATGCGCAGGCTCACCGGGAAGCGTGCGAGCTGTACGCTGCGCAGGCTCACTGGGAAGCGAGCCCTTTGACTTCCATGGCCGCCCGCCTTCCTCTCCGTGCCCCCCCAGCGACATGTGACGCCGCCGTCGAATGCTACCTCTCAACGCCGCCAGTTGATGTCCTCCCGCGCCCCGCCCGTCGACCCCAGGACGACATGATGCAAAGTGAGACCAGGATTTGTGCATCTCTTCAACGCAAACGCTTCTTTTGGATGACCCATGTGCAACCACTTACAAACAATTTGGTGCGATTTGCATCTGTCATATTGGGTATGTTACCATTTGTCAAACTGGAAAGATTGACATTTGTTGATCTAGTAACATTGCCATTTGTCAACCTTGTGACACTGCGATTTGTCACAATATGAAGCTAAAAATCACTAGCAGTATCTAATTTTTGCAACTAAAATTCAGTAATTAAGCATAGATTTCATTCATAGATTAAGCCGTCGTTCTTAATTTATACAAACAGTTCAACTCGACAGCTCAACCGACCAAACTTTCCCCAATTGTTGCCAACCACGTACTGAAATAGCTAGTTCAACTATATATACTAGCTAATTTTAAGGACGTTGTATAGTTCCACCACATCTATAGTCAGATGAACTGAACAAAATAGCCCCTAAATACTACTACTACGGAGGGGCTTTGTACTACTTCTGGCTGCCTCTCCTCTGCCGAGCGTGCTCAGTAAGAGGCGGGGGAGGAGGAGCCTACCGACGAGCTGGGCAACCGCAATACGGTGCCTGCCGCTGTTGCAGGTTCAGCGACGCTCACCTCGAACGCCCTCTGCCGCTCCAGACGACCCCTCTCCAAGCGGTGGTTCTCCTAGTAGATCTCCTGATTCCTCGCCTATGAGGTGGCGTGTGCCGCGGCCACGGCGGCGGTAAGGCTCTTTGCATGCTCGACGAGGCGCTCCTCCTCCTCCCGCAGGAACTCGGTGTAGCGCACAAGGTCGCTAACGCACGTGCAGGCATCCACCTCCGCCTCCCGCCTTCAGGCAGCGGTGGCGGAGACGGGTGATGACCCCGGCGGTCGCCTGTGGGCTGGCGGCCACGGTGGCTGACGACGTGGTGGCGGCCACCACCACCACCTCCCACCTTCGGGCCACGGTGGCGGAGCGGGTGATGGCCACAGTGGTCGGTAGTGGGGTGGTTGCCACGACGGCCGCCTCCCGCCTTCGGGCCGCGGCGGCGGAGTGGGCGATGGCCCTGGCTTTCGACGGTGGTGTGGCGGCAACGGCGGCCGGCAACATCTGCCGACGGGCACCGGCGGCGAAGCGTGTGGTGGGTGTTTTATGTCTACTATGCAACTTTATTCTTGTAGACACGTATTGGGCCTCCAAGCGCAGAGTTTGTAGGATAGTAGCAATTTTCCCTCAAGTGGATGACCTAAGGTTTATCAATCTGTGAGAGGTGTAGGATGAAGATGGTCTCTCTCAAACGACCCTGCAACTAAATACAAGAAATCTCTTGTGTCCCCAACACACCCAATACAATGGCAAATTGTATAGGTGCACTAGTTCGGTGAAGAGATGGTGATAAAAGTGTAATATTGACGGTAGAAATATATTTTTATAATCTGAATAAATAAAAACAGCAAGGTAGCAATTACTAAACGGGCACAAAAATGGTATTGCAATGCTTGAAAATGAGGCCTAGGGTCCGTACTTTCGCTAGTGCAATCTCTCAACAATGCTAACATAGTTGGATCATATGATTATCCCTCAAAGTGTAATAAATAATCACTCCCGAGTTCCTATTAGAGGAGAACAAAATATATATATTGTTTGTAGGGTACGAGACCACCTCAAAGCTATTCTTTCTGTTCCATCTATTCAAGAGTTCGTACTAAAATAACACAAAGCTATTTTTTCCATTCGATCTATCCTAGATTTCGTACTAGAATAACACCAAAGCAAATTCATATTCATAATACACAATCCATCACAAGGAACTACGAGGGGACCCCAAAGTTTCTACCGGAGAAAAACGTGCATCAACCCCTATGCATAGATTACCCCAATATCACCGCGGGAATCCGCGAGTTGAATGCCAAGACACATATCAAGTGAATCCATATGATACCCCAATTGTCACCTCAAGTATTCATACCGCAAGATATATATCATGTGTTCTCATCTCTGAATATTCAAACCGACAATACAAAACTTCAAAGGGTAACGACTCAATTCATCACAACAAGAGTATAGAGGGGAGAAACATCATATGATCCGACTATATTAACAAAGCCCATGATATAGATCATGAGAGAGAGAGAGAGATTAAACACATAGCTACTAGGACAAACCCTCAACCCTGAGGGTGGACTACTCCCTTCTCATCGTGGTGGCCGCCGGGATGATGAAGATGGCCACCGGAGATGATTCCCCCCTCCGGCAGGGTGCCGGAACGGGTTCTAGATTGGTTTTCGGTGGCTACAGAGGCCTGCGGCGGCGGAACATCTGATCTAGGGTAACCCTGAAGGGTTTCGGAATATTTGGGAATTTATAGTGCACAGAAGGGGTACGGAAGGCCACCGAGGTGGGCACAACCCACCTGGGCGCGACAGGGGGGCCTAGCATGCCCTGGTGGGTTGTGCCCCCCTCGGGGCACCCCCCAGGTGCTGCTTTGTCCCATCGGGAGTCTTCTGGCCCATAAAAAATCCACAAAAAGTTTCGCAGTGTTTGGACTCCGTTTGATATTGATTTCCTGCGATGTAAAAAACAAGCAAAAAACAGCAACTTGCACTGGGCACTGGGTCAATAGGTTAGTTCCAAAAAATGATATAAAGTTGCTATAAAATGATTGTAAAACATCCAAGAATGATATAATAACAACATGAAACTTCATAAATTATAGATACGTTGGAGACGTATCAGCATCCCCAAGCTTAATTCCTACTCGTCCTTGAGTAGGTAAATGATAAAAGAAAAAATTTATGAAGTGTGAATGCTAGCAAAGTGCATAAGTTTGATCAATGACAATTTCAATCACTTTTACTAGCATCATAACAACAATTCTTTCTCATAAAATTTCTCATGTTATAGTGGCAACTAATTCACATGTTAAGGTTCAAACAATGAACTCTCTTGAAACTCAACAACCTATGTTCTTAGTCACCAAGCAATTGCAATTCAACTTATTCAACAGAGTTTAAGTAAGAGCTCCACATACTCAACAATTATACAGTCTTCTATGATTGCTAACACTCACTGCATACACATGAGCAAAACGTTTCAACCGGACACATAGAAAGATAGGGGCTTATTGTTTTGCCTCCCAACGTATTCACCTCAAGGGTGATGTCAACAGTAATAACTCATGCTGCCCCTATTCAACTGGACATATGTGCCTAGATCTTTCCTCACCACATGATGCTTGCCAAAGGAGAAAAATAAAAAAGGAATAGAGAGAAAAACTTTGACTCTTTGCATGAAAGTAAATACTGAAAAGTAAAAGATAGGCCCTTCGCAGAGGGAAGCAGAGGTTGCCATGCGCTTATTTGTTTGTATGCTCAATCCCTTAGTGAAAAAGAACGTCAAGTTATATTGCCCCTTATGATAGCAACCTTTATTATGCAGTCCGTCGCTTTTATTGCTTTGCCATCATAAGTTCGTACAACGCTCAATTTTCTCTTACACTAAATGATCTTACACTTTTAGAAGCAATTTTTATTGCCTTATTGCACCGATGACAACTTACTTGAAGGATCTTGCTCAATCCTTAGGTAGGTATGGTGGACTCTTAAAAAATAAGATTTGGGTTTAAGGGTTTTTGGATGCACAACTAGTATCTCTACTTGGTGCGGAATTTTTTGCTAGCAAAGATGGGGGGCAAGCACCACATGTTGAAGGATCTATGACAATATGACTTCTATGTGAATATGAACAAACATAAACCATTACGTTGTCTTCCTTGTCCAATGTCAACAATTTGGAATATAATATTTTGATGGGGGCTTACAATCACAAAAGATTTCCACGATAGTGTATTTGCATGTGAAAGTTCTCTTCCTGATACTAATTATTCATGTATTGCTTGTATGACCATTATTGTGATTGTCAAGCCTAAAAAGATTTCACTTTCTAAACCAATGTGAAGCTACAACTAGGCATGATATGATTTCAACTTCATGATATTCAATTTATTCAACAATTTACTCATAGGATATAAATGAAGCACAAGTGTAAATGACAAACTACTCCAAAAAGATATAAGTGAAGATCAAACGAGTAGTTAAATAAATAGGTAGCTAGTTGAGGACTCTCTCTTATTTAAAAACTTTCAGATCTAAGTAATTTATTAAAACAGCAAGCAAAACAAAACAAAATGACAATTCAAGGATAGCACACATCATGTGAAGAAGCAAAAAACTTAGGCTCAACCGATACTAACCGATAATTGTTGAAGAAGAAAGGTGGGATGCCTACCGGGCATCCTCAAGCTTAGATGCTTGAGACTTCTTGAAATATTATCTTGGGATGCCTGGGGCATTGTCGGTGTACAAAAGTAGGGGCACTCCTTTTGACCCCTTTACTTGTGCACGGGCAGTCAGAGCCGCGCCCACGGCCATACTAAGTAGGGCAAAGGAGGGAAGCCAGAGGCACAAGACAACCAGAGCAACGCCAAGACCAGAGACCAATAAGAGCAAGAGGGCGAGGTGGACTCCCCCGACAAGACCCTTGCCGGGACGGCCTCCGTAGCCCCGGCAAGAGCCTTGCCGGGGCAACTTGCCCAACGCCAGCAGAGCGAGCCACCCTCGAGCCCAAGGGTTCCAACACCGCCAACAACCACATTGGAGCCAAGGCTCGAGAGGCACCTCTGCGGTGGCATGCAGATCTTTGTCAAGATCATAAACACACAAGATCAGATGAGGACCAGAAGACGATGATCCTCGGCGGGATCCTAGCCGAGGAAATCCACGAGACCCCTGGCAAGATCCTTGCTGGGGACGACCGCGATGCCGCGGCAATGCCCTTGCCGGGGCCCCGACAAGGCCCTTGCTGAGGACACCTGCGAGGCCACAACCAGGCCCGCGTCTGCAAGACTCCACCGCCGTTCCAATGCAGCTGCCAGCCCAACCAGCTGGGCAGGCACTTGCGTGGCAACGTGCGGCTTCCAGACCAGCTCAGTAAGCACCTGCGTGGTGGCATGCAGATCTTCGAGAAGACCCTACCACCGCGCCATCTCAGCAGCCTGCCAGCCTACATGGCGCCGCATGCATTGTTGGCCTCGACGCGTGTCGGAGCAAGGCGGGGCGGCGACGGACGGGACGGGCCTCGTTGCCATCCCCATTAAAGCAACGGGACACCTAAGGGAGCGCATTTAATGCGTCTTGTCCTGTAGTGACAAGCGATAATCTTGCGCACTATACACCTTTCCACCTCCTGTGTGCCATTGTGGCGAACCCTTTCGTCTATAAGAGGAGGCCCAAGGCATCCAGGAGAAGGATTCGGATCTTTTGGGCTGGACACGCACCGTAGCTAGCTCAAGAACTCAAGAACACTCAAATACATACACCAAAGTAGAACTAGGGTATTAGTATTACGCATCCTCGCGGCCCGAACCTGGGTAAACGATCTTTCTGCTGACCGCCAGACCCGCTCTTTGCACAACCCCGCGCCCGCCAACCATAGAAGGGATCCCAATGATCCCATAGGTGTCGTTCCCCCCCCCCCAACATCTTTGGCGCGCCAGGTAGGGGCGCAGTTGTGAAAATCTGGTTTGGTTGGAGCAGCGGCTTCATCGTGGTCGTCGCTCCAAGAAGGAAGACGACCCAAACAAGCGGCATCATCAACGGACGCAGTAAACGCTCACGCAACGACAAAAAAGCTAAGTCATGCCAAACTTTGAGCTATCCCTTGTTATATATATGGTAATCGTCCCCGAAGATCTGGCCCAGTGTATGGAAAACCTGCACGCGATGGGGCCCTTCCACTATTGGCAACACCCTTGCTCTGTTTCGAGTCCGCTCAATAGTTCGAGCGGTTGCGTCGAGGGCGGCAGGGTGGCTTTCTGCAATTGGTAACACTCTCGTTCTGCCTCGAGTCCGCTCGACAGTTCGAGCGGCTGCGTCAACAACAGTAAGGTGGTTTGTCTAGCAGCACGCACACCCGGCAGGCTATTGGGGATCCGTCCTCAAGGCGCCGCGCCTTGGGTTTACGCGCCGGCAAGCCTACCCGATTGACGTAGGGGGGACATACAAAGGGAGATCAAACGGGAAAATAACATGCATGATATTAAAAGTACTGCAGAGTTATATTACATCAATTGTTGTTGCGGTTCTAACTAAAGATAAAATTTGTCTTGGTCATGGGCCTGCAGCGGCGATGAAGAACGGGGTGCCTAGTCCCGGCGCTGGCCCTCCACCCTCTGGATTTCGTCGATGCGGCTGATGATGGGCTTGATACGCTCCTTGAGCGTCCTGAGGTCCGCATCCTCCGGCAAGCTCTCCAGCGCGGCGTCGAAGTCGAGGTTGGGGTTCCAGTGCGCCACCTTGGTGAGGACCTTGGTCATGGCACCCCGGCAAAGCCTCCGGGCCTCATCAGCCATGGAGGCCACCCTGTTGGAGCGAAACTGCTCCAGGGCCCGAGAACACCCTCAAAGAATAGGGTCAGCTTGGCATTAGGACTCACGTTCGGCTCCGGGACGTACCGCACGTTTGGCATCCCCATGGTCGCCAGCTGCATGGTGGTCCTACCGGCAATGTCGGCGAGGCGGCTGATCCAGAGGTTCTCGCCCTTCACGAAGTCCTCGTGGTTGGCGGCTTCGTTCTTCTGCAGCTGCCTCTCCTTCTCCAGATTCTTGGTCAGGGTCTCCTCCCGGGCCCTGACCTCCGACAGCGTCCCCTCAAGACCCTCCAGCTTCAGCTTAAGGTCTTTTATGGAGTCGTTGGCCCGGGAGAGCTCCTCAGCCTTGCCAAGGACCGCGCCCTGAGCCTCCACCAAGGCACCGTTGAGCGTGTCCTTCTCCTCCGCCACCTTTAGAGCCTGCTCCTTCAGCCGGTCTCATTCTACCTCCAGCTCTTTCACCTTGCCGGCATGGACCAGAGCTTGAGCATCGAGCGCCTCCTTGTGCTTCTGCTCCAGCTCCTGGGTCCGCTGCGCGACGAGTTTCCCGATCTCCTCATCCTTTCCGCAGAGTGTGGCGACAAGCTTCTCCTCACGGGCGGCGAGATCCTCCTCACAGGAGTTCAGTTCGGCCTGGGGCTGATGCCGAGCGGCCTCATCCTTGGCGGCCTGCACCCTCGCCTCGTCCTGGGCCTTCTCGATGTCAGCCTGCTTCATGACAAGCTCCAGCTTGTGCTCGGCCAGCAGGTCCTGGGCAACCTTCAGCTCCTCATGGGCCTGACAGAACCAAGCCTGCGCCTCGGCGATGCGCTCCTCAAGGTCCGCCTCCGCCTTGTCCACCACCGCCATCCTGGACTTGGCCTTGTCCAGGCGGGCACGGTGAAGCGCCTGGAGCTTCTGGAAGTTGGTGCCCATGGCCTGGAGGAGCCGCTCTTCCTGGAAACCGCTGCCACCGGCGCTCGGTTCGTCAACAACCTCAAGCCCGGCAGCGGCGAGCACCTCTTCATCAAACACCTCCCCCTCCGGTGGGCGCCCCGGTGCTCACCGTCCCTGGGAGGTGGACGAACAGGTCGTCGCTCACCTTCAGGTACCTGCCCGAGCCAGAGGCAGCGGAGGAGGAAGGTTGGTCTTCGACCGCCCCCTCCTCGACAGCGGCCTTGCCGGCCTCCCCGGCCGGCTCCTTGGTGGTGCCCTCGGCAGCACCCTTGGCGGCCACTTCGGCGGTGATCTTGTTGGCCTTGGCCTCAGCGTCCCTGGCGACCTCCCCGATGACAGTATCAATGTCCTCCTGGTCCGCTGAGGGAGCGCCTAGAGCCCAAGAAGGAGGATGAGGAAAAGCCAAGACCAAGGTTCAAAAAGAAGAAACAAGAACAGGGACAGAAGGTGAATTACCTACCCGCACCGGGCTGGGAAGAAGTGGCGTCCTCCCCGCCGACGTTCGTTGCCGGGGTAGAACCACCGGCGCCCAAGTTCGTCTCCTCCTCCTCCATGGGTGTGGGCTCGGTGGTGGATGCCCTTGCCGGGGACGCCCCTCGGGGCGGTGTGGTCGAGGGGAGCGGCATGTTGGGGGTGGCCCTTGGCGGCTCCTCCTGCTGCCGTTCTTCTCCTGCGAAACCCGGCAAGATTAGCATCAAAGAATCACACCCCAAGGTTCATCAATGGAGGAGTGAGTGGTAGACTTACGCTGGGGGCTGAAGCGGGGGCTGCGCCGGGGGCTATTCTCCGGGCTGCTCTCCACCACCAGCGGCGTGCTTGAGGTGCCCGCTGAGGGCTGGCCGCCCGACGAGGCCCTGGCTCTCTTTGCCACCCTCTGGCCCAGCGTCTCCCTGTCCCTGCGAGGATAAAAACAAGTCAAGAAAAACGAAACAATCCGAAGGGTCGGGAAGGATGAAAGGCAAGATGCTTACTCATTCTCTTCTTCCTCTTCTTCTGGTTTCCTCTTCCTCCTTGGGCTGAGAGACCCAAAATCGAAGACGGCCTCCGTGTCGATGTCTGCAGGAGGAGGAGAAGCAGGTGGAGTCCGAGGACGCTTAGACAAAGAAGAGGCAGCCGCTTTCTTCTTCGCCACCTTCTTTGCTGCCGTGACCCTCGTCAGGCGCACGGACTCCCCCTGGACCTCCTGCCCCTGCGCAGCCCTGCCGGGCCAGACCGGCTCGCCAGAGCTGGCCCGCCGCAGGACTCGCCCTCTCCCCGTGGCCGGAGGGTCGACAGTCTCGAACTCCTCCTCCGACGACTTGTCGACCACATCTTCAATGAGAGGGGCCCCAGTGCCGGCGCTGCTAGCCTCCCCAGCGGATTCCGCCCACTGGGCGAGCTCCCTCTCCTCTGCGGCCGCCGCGGCCTCGTCCTCCACGCCGCCAGCGCTGCCGGCCTCCTTGGCGAGCTCCGCCTCCGCCGCCCTGGCGGTGATATAGTCCAGTTCTGCCTGAGTGGTGTCCTGGACGAGCAGCGGCTCGTCGTGGACGTACCTCTCCGACAGCTTGTCGAAGAACTCCTGCACCTAGTCCTCCCCCGGCTCGGCCCAATTTGGGTCAAGCCCGTGCGTGTTGAAGTCTGGCATCATGGCGATGATGTCGTTGCGGCGCGAGTTATTGCTCAGTGGGCCACCCCCGCCGGCAACCCAAACAAGGGCCCCTTGGCGACCTTGCCGGCCTTCGCATCCTTCCGGACCTCTCGACCTTGCTGTCGCGATTCACGTTGAGCTGAAAGAGCCGCTGGCAGAAGTGGGCGTGCCCCATCACCGTGAAGTTGTGGTTCAAACCGGGGTGAAGCCTCATGATGTCAACCGCATTCCTGAAAAGCTAGGCCGGCCTCCCCTTGTTGTGCAGAGGAGCGATTCGGCGGCGGATGAATTCCGCCCCAATCATCTCCAGGGTGAGCCCGGCAACCATGAGGCGATGGATCCTGGTGGTGGCGACTGTGAGCTTCCCATCATCAGCATCGACGTTGCTCTAGTCATCTCTGCGGACCGGCGGCGCCTGGCTAACCCGGCAAAATTCCTGCGGATCCTCTTCCTCAATCCAGCACCACCGGCCCGCCACTCCTCCCACGTCTCCTTCTGGGCACCCTCCAGATATGTCCATTTCCCCTGGGTCCTTGGGATCCAGGCGACACAGCCGGAGATGGCGCATCCCTTTTGGATGCGAGGAAAGAAGTAGTGGCGGAAGAGCGCCGTGTTGGGGAGCACTCCGGCAAAACCCTCGCAGAGATGGGCAAAAAGAGCCATGCACGCCACGGCATTCAGAGTGAAATCCAGAAGGTGGAAGCCGTATGTGTGCATGACGTCATTGAAGAAATCGGAGAAAGGGGGGCAGAAGACGCAGGAAAAGTAATCGACGAAAAATGGGTACCGATTCGGGCCGGCCTTGATGAAATCAGCAGGGATGATTTGGCCGGATGCCCCGTCGTCTCTCCCGCCATCTTGCACCCCCACAGGGGCTTGAAGTAGTCCCGGAGGTGGACCGCTTCGACCGTCGAGGGAAAGTAGGCGAGCTGCGTCCGCCGTACCGCCAACTCGCTCTCCGGCGGCTCCTTCCCCCCGGCGTCCTTGTCCACTCCCTTGCCTTTGCTGGTTTTGGGTGCCATGGTGGCTGCAAGGAGCAAGGGATGAAGAACAGCGAAGGCACGGCGGTGGCGAGCAAAAGCGAGAGCTTGAGAAGGAAGAGGGAGGGGACGGAGGTTCCAAGATTGGAGAAGGCACAGGGGGTAAATGAGCAGCACGCCTGCGGTTATTCCTTTTTACGGGGAAGGCGCGGGCCGCCTCTTTTCCATTTACTGCGATGTGACGCATGAGGGCAGCAGCCGCCCCACGCATGCCCCCCACGTCACACACGACCCTCCACGACGCGCATTCAACGCGGATCATGGGGAAGCGCAGGTGAGCGAAGAAATTACTGCGGTAAAATCCCGCCCCGCCTTCCCGCACACCGTTCTGGGCCCGGCCCAACAACGCGTTGCGCTTATGTGTGGCCAGGCCCGGGGGCTCCTGTCGGTGTACAAAAGTAGGGGCACTCCTTTTGACCCCTTTACTTGTGCACGGGCAGTTAGAGTCACGCCCACGGCCACACTAAGTAGGGCAAAGGAGGGAAGCCGGAGGCACAAGACAACCAGAGCAACGCCAAGACCAGAGACCAAGAAGAGCAAGAGGGCGAGGTGGACTCCCCAGGCAAGACCCTTGCCGGGACGGCCTCCGCAACCCCAGCAAGAGCCATGACGGGGCAACTTGCCCGACGCCAGCAGAGCTAGCCACCCTCGAGCCCAAGGGTTCCGACGCCGCCAATAACCACATTGGAGCCAAGGCTCAGGAGGCACCTCGGCGGTGGCATGCAGATCTTTGTCAAGATCATAAACACACAAGATCAGATGAGGACCAGAAGACGACGATCCTCAGCGGGATCCTAGATGAGGAAATCCACGAGACCCCCGGCAAGATCCTTGCGGGGGACAACCGTGATGCCGCGGCAAGGCCCTTGCCGAGGCCCCTGCATGGCCCTTGCCGAGGACACCTGCGAGGCCACAACCAGGCCCGTGTCTGCCAAAACTCCACCACCGTTCCCATGCAGCTGCCAGCCCAACTAGCTGGGCAGGCACCTGCATGGCAACGTGCGGCTTCTAGACCAGCTCAGCAAGCACCTGCGTGGTGGCATGCAGATCTTCGTGAAGGCCCTACCACCGCGCCATCTCAGCAGCCTGCCAGCCTACATGGCGCCGCATGCATCGTTGGCCTGGACGCGTGTCGGAGCAAGGCGGGGCGGCGACGGACGGGACGGGCCTCGTTGCCATCCCTAGTAAAGCAACGGGACACCTAAGGGAGCACATTTAATGCATATTGTCCCGTAATGACAAGCGATAAGCTTGCACACTGTACACCTTTTCACCTCATGTGTGCCACTGTGGCAACCCCTTTTGTCTATAAAAGGAGGCCCAAGACGTCCAGGAGAAGGATTCGGATCTTTTGGGCTGGACACGCACCGTAGCTAGATCAAGAACTCAAGAACACTCAAATACATACACCAAAGCAGGACTAGGGTATTACGCATCCTCGCGGCCCGAACCTGGGTAAACGATCTTTGTGCTGACCGCCAGACCCGCTCTTTGCACAACCCCGCGCCCGCCAACTGTAGAAGGGATCCCAATGATCCCATAGGTGTCGTTTCCCCCGACAGGCATCCCCAAGCTTGAGCTTTTGTGTCTCCTTAATTCCTCTCATATCACGGTTTTCCTAAATCTCAAAAGCTTCATCCACACAAAACTCAACAAGAACTCGTGAGATAAGTTAGTATAAACCAATGCAAAAACCCTATCATTCTCTACTGTAGCAAATCACTAAAATTATTATTCAAAATTGCATACTAAATTCCTCTGCATATTTAATACTCCTATTCTCAAATAGAATCACTAAACAAGCAAACATATGCAAACAATGCAAACATACAGTCTGTAAAGAATGCAAGATTCATCATACTTCCCTAACTCCAAAAATTATGAAAGT
This sequence comes from Triticum aestivum, assembly GCF_018294505.1. Taxonomy (NCBI): domain Eukaryota; kingdom Viridiplantae; phylum Streptophyta; class Magnoliopsida; order Poales; family Poaceae; genus Triticum; species Triticum aestivum. Next base: position 103,939,449 of record NC_057796.1, read on the forward strand.
CTACCAAACTGTAGATAATTTATCAGATCTTAATTTGCAAAAAGTTTCAACATTTTATCACATTCTGACTTTTCTAGGGAATTTTTGCAACAGCAAGAACTTTCTGTTTTCAAACAGCAACATGTATACTTGCAAAATACGCGTGGTAAAGGCTATCCTTGACATTTCTATTGAAATGAAAGATGCAAAACTTTATTATAAGTAACAACAAGCAAATCCTAACAAAATAAAATGACGCTCCAAGTAAAACACATAGCATGTGATGAATGAAAACATAGCTCCAAGTGGGGTTACCGATAATGTTGGAGACGAAAGAGGGGATGCCTTCCGGGGCATCCCCAAGCTTACCTGCTTGGATATTTCTTGGATATTAACTTGGGGTGCCATGGGCATCCCCAAGCTTAGGGTCTTGTCACTCCTTATTCTCCTCATATCGACATCTCACCCAAAACTTGAAAACTTCAATCACACAAAACTTAACGGAACTTCGTGAGATAGGTTAGTATTATAAAGAGCAAACCATTTCACTTTGGTACTGTCAAAGACAAGATTCATAATTGTTTCCACACAATGCCTACTGTAGCATATCATTTCTATAATTTATATTGAACAATATAAGCCATAGAAACTAGAAAACAAGCAAACTATGCATTGAAAACAGAATCTGTCAAAAACAGAATAGTCTGTAGTAATATGTACTCCAACCATACTTATGCTGCTCCAAAAATTCCAAACAATTAGGACAACGTGATATATTTGTATATTAATCTTCTGCAAAAAGAATCAACTCAAAAACACTCTTCTTTTATTATTTTCGTGAGCGCAAAATTTCTATTTTTTAGCAAGATCAAATTAACTATCACCCAACATGATCCCAAAGGCTTTACTTGGCACTTTATTGAAACAAAAGCAATAAAACATGATTAATACGGTAGCATAATCATGTGAACACACAAAAACAGTAGGTAAAAATGTTGGGTTGTCTCCCAACAAGCGCTTTTCTTTAATGCCATTTAGCTAGGCATGATGATTTTAATGATGCTCATATAAAAGATAAGAAATGAAACATAACGGGAGCATCATGAAGCATATGAATAGCACATTTAAGCGTAACCCACTTCCTATGCATAGGGATTTTGTGAGCAAAAAATTTATGGGAGGAATAATCAACTAGCATAGGAAGGCAAAACAAGCATAACTTCAAGATTTTCAACACATAGAGAGGAAATTGATATTATTGCAATTCCTACAAGCATAAGTTCCTCCCTCATAAGAATTTTCAGTAGCATCATGAAGAAATTCAACAATATAACCATCACATAAAGCATTGTTTTCATGATACATAAGCATAGAAATTTGTTACTCCCCACATAAGCAAATTAATTATCATTCATAGTAGCGGGAGCAAACTCAACAAAATAACTATCATGTGATTGAAAATTAAAATCATGATGACAAGTTTCATGTTTATCATTATTCTCTATAGCATAAATTTCATCACCATAATCATCATTGATAGGAACTTTGTTTTCATAGTTAATTGTAACCTCTTCCAAAATAATGGATTCATCATTAAATAAAGCAATGACCTCTCCAAATCCACTTTCATCAATATAATCATCATAAATAGGAGGCATGCCATCATCATAATAAATTTGCACATCAAATCTTGGGGGACTAAAAATATCATCTTCATCAAACATAGCATCCCCAAGCTTATGGCTTTGCATATCATTAGCATCATGTATATTCAAAGAATTCATGCTAAAAACATTGCAATCATGCTCATCATTCAAATATTTTGTGCCAAACATTTTATTGACTTCTTCTTCTAAAAATTGAGCACAATTTTCCGAACCATCATTTTCAAGAAAGATATTATAAAGATGATCAATAATAGGATGCAACCTCAATTCCATTTTTTGTAGTTTTATTTTTATAAACCAAACTAGTGATAAAACAAGAAACTAAAAGATTCAATTGCAAGATCTAAAGATATAACTTCATGCACTCACCTCCCTGGCAACGGCGTCAGAAAAGAGCTTGATGTCTACTACGCAACTTTATTCTTGTAGACACGTGTTGGGCCTCCAAGCGCAGAGTTTTGTAGGACAGTAGCAATTTTCCCTCAAGTGGATGACCTAAGGTTTATCAATCCGTGAGAGGTGTAGGATGAATATGGTCTCTCTCAAACGACCATGCAACCAAATACAAGAAATCACTTGTGTCCCCAACACACCCAATACAATGGCACATTGTATAGGTGCACTAGTTCGGCGAAGAGATGGTGATAAAAGTGTAACATTGATGGTAGAAATATATTTTTATAATCTGAATAAATAAAAATAGCAAGGTAGCAATTAGTAAACGGGCACAAAAACAGTATTGCAATGCTTGAAAATGAGGCCTAGGGTCCGTACTTTCGCTAGTGCAATCTCTCAACAATGCTAACATAGTTGGATCATATGATTATCCCTCAAAGTGTAATAAAGAATCACTCCCGAGTTCCTATTAGAGGAGAACAAAAGATAGGTATTGTTTGTAGGGTACGAGACCACCTCAAAGCTATTCTTTCTGTTCGATCTATTCAAGAGATCGTACTAAAATAACACAAAGCTATTTTTTCCGTTCGATCTATCCTAGAGTTCGTACTAGAATAACACCAAAGCAAATTCATATTCATAATACTCAATCCATCACAAGGAACTACGAGGGGACCCCAAAGTTTCTACCGGAGAAAAACGTGCATCAACCCCTATGCATAGATTACCCCAATATCACTGCGGGAATCCGCGAGTTGAATGCCAAGACACATATCAAGTGAATCAATATGACCCAAATTGTCACCTCAAGTATTCATACCGCAAGATATATATCATGTGTCCTCATCTATGAATATTCAATCCAACAATACAAAACTTCAAAGGGTAAAGACTCAATTCAAGAGTATAGAGGGGAGAAACATCATATGATCCGACTATATTAACAAAGCCCATGATATAGATCATGAGAGAGAGAGAGATTAAACACATAGCTACTGGTACAAACCCTCTGCCCCGAGGGTGGACTACTCCCTTCTCATCGTGGTGGCTGCCGGGATGATGAAGATGGCCACCGGAGATGATTCCCCCCTCCGGCAGGGTGCCGGAACGGGGTCTAGATTGGTTTTCGGTGGCTACAGAGGCCTGCGGCGGTGGAACTTCTGATCTAGGGTAACCCCAAAGGGTTTCGGCATATTTGGGAATTTATAGTGCAAAGAAGGGGTACTGGAGGCCACCGAGGTGGGCACAACCCACCTGGGCGCGCCAGGGGGGCCTGGCGCGCCCTAGTGGGTTGTGCCCCCCTCGGGGCACCCACCAGGTGCTGCTTTGGCCCATCAGGAGTCTTCTAGCCCATAAAAAATCCACAAAAAGCTTCGCGGTGCTTGGACTCCGTTTGATATTGATTTCCTGCGATGTAAAAAAACAAGCAAAAACAACAACTGGCACTGGGCACTGGGTCAATAGGTTAGTCCCAAAAAATGATATAAAGTTGCTATAAAATGGTTGTAAAACATCCAGGAATGATAGAATAACAGCATGAATACTTCATAAATTATAGATAAGTTGGAGACGTATCAGTGTTCCGCGCACACCCAACAGGGATGCCACGCGCACTACACTACGCCGGGGACTGCGCCGCCGCCGTGGTGTAGCCTCCCAGCTGGAGCTGTCCTCTGATGACGGCGGAGTGGCTAAGCAACAACGACGGACCAGTGCCATTGGCGATTGTGGGAGAAGCAGACGAGATAAGCTACAGGGAGGGAGGGGAAATGCGACGCAGGACTCGCCTGCCATGAGGGTTTTCATAGCAGGCCGGTAAGCATTGGGATTTTGGGGGATTTCACTGAGTCGGGCGGGAAGCTTGCGCGAGAACCTGCAAGGTTGCGCGGGAACGGGCTCACCGACGATTCATTGGCTTCACCTTTTGGCCAAAAGAACGCCTCCGCGCGCTGCGCAAGCTTGCGCTGTAAGCCGTCTACGGCAGCAGGGTGACAAGACGTGCGAGAGGAAGACGAAAGGCCACGTACACATACGGTTAATAAAAATACGTTTGCGATTTAATGACCTACTATACCCCCGTCCTGGTTTAGAACTATGATTTAACTAATAAAATACGAATGCATGTCACCAAAGATTATATAGTTGGATTCGTATTTGAACATAGTTTCCAATTATATAATTTTTATAACATGCATTAACATTTTCTGATTAAATTTGAGCGCAAAGTATGGCACAGAATATAAATGGGACTATAGACTAGACGGAGGTGGTAGCACACGACCGCTCTCTACGCAGTGACACAACTGTCGGCCGGTGATACGTCCATTTTGCATCATGCTTTTATATTGATATTTATTGCATTATGGGCTGTTATTACACATTATGTCACAATACTTATGCTTATTCTCTCTTATTTTACAAGGTTTACATGAGGAGGGAGAATGTCGGCAGCTGGAATTCTAGGCTGGAAAAGGAGCAAATATTAGAGACCTATTCTGCACAACTCCAAAAGTCCTGAAACTCCACGGAAGTCATTTTTGGAAATAATAAAAATATTGAGTGAAGAAAATACCAGAGGGGGCCCACACCCTGACCACGAGGGTGGGGGCGCGCCCTACCCCCCTGGGCGCGTCCCCTGCCTTGTGGGCCCCCTGGCAGGCCTCCGGTGCCCATCTTCTGCTATATGAAGTCTTTCGTCCGAGAAAAAATCAGAAGCAAGCTTTCGGGATGAAACACCGCCGCCACGAGGCGGAACCTTGGCGGAACCAATCTAGGGCTCCGGCAGAGCTGTTCTGCCAGGGAAACTTCCCTCCGGGAGGGGGAAATCATCACCATCGTCATCACCAACGATCCTCTCATCGGGAGGGGGTCAATCTCCATCAACATCTTCACCAGCACCATCTCCTCTAAAACCCTAGTTCATCTCTTGTGTCCAATCTTTGTCCCAAAGCCTCAGATTGGTACCTGTGGGTTGCTAGTAGTGTTGATTACTCCTTGTAGTTGATGCTAGTTGGTTTATTTGGTGGAAGATCATATGTTTAGATCCATTATGCATATTAATACCCCTCTAATTTTGAACATGAATATGCTTTGTGAGTAGTTACGTTTGTTCCTGAGGACATGGGAGAAGTCTTGCTATAAGTAGTCATGTGAATTTGGTATTCGTTCGATATTTTGATGAGATGTATGTTGTCTTTCCTCTAGTGGTGTTATGTGAACGTCGACTACATGACACTTCACCATTGTTTTGGCCTAGAGGAAGGCATTGGGAAGTAATAAGTAGATGATGGGTTGCTAGAGTGACAGAAGCTTAAACCCTAGTTTATGCATTGCTTCGTATGGGGTTGATTTGGATCCATATGTTTCATGTTATGGTTAGGTTTACCTTAATACTTATTTTGTAGTTGCGGATGCTTGCAATAGGATTTAATCATAAGTGGGATGCTTGTCCAAGAAAGGGCAGCACCCAAGCACCGGTCCACCCACATACCAAATTATCAATGTAACGAACGCGAATCATATGAGTGTGATGAAAACTAGCTTGACGATAATTCCCATGTGTCCTCGGGAGCGTTTTCCTTTATATAAGAGTTTGTCCAGGCTTGTCCATTGCTACAAAAAGGATTGGGCCATCTTTATTTACACATGTTACTTGTTACCCGTTACAAATTAACTTATCAGAAAACTATCTGTTACCGATAACTTAAGTGCTTGCAGAGAATACCTTACTGAAAACTGCTTATCATTTCCTTCTGCTCCTCGTTGGGTTCGACACTCTTACTTATCAAAAGGACTACGATAGATCCCCTACACTTGTGGGTTATCAAGACTCTTTTCTGGCGCCGTTTCCGGGGAGTGAAGCGCCTTTGGTAGGTGGAATTTGGTAAGGAAAAATTTATATAGTGTGCTGAAATTTACTGTCACTTGTTACTATGGAAAACAATCCTTTGAGGGCTTTGTTCGGGGTATCTTCACCTCGTCCGGAACCACAATTAGCTACCCCTCAACCTACTGAACCTACTGAAAATGTTTACTTTGAAATTCCTTCGGGTATGATAGCGAAACTGCTAGCTAATCCTTTTGTAGGAGATGGAACATTGCATCCCGATTTACACCTAATCTATGTGGATGAAGTTTGTGGATTATTTAAGCTTGCAGGTATGCCCGAAGATGTTATCAAGAAGAAGGTGTTCCCTTTATCTTTGAAGGGAGAGTCATTGACATGGTATAGGCTATGTGATGATATGGGATCATGGAACTACAAACGATTGAAATTGGAATTTCATCAGAAGTTTTATCCTATGCATCTTGTTCATCGTGATCGTAATTATATATATAATTTTTGGCCTCGCGAAGGAGAAAGCATCGCTCAAACTTGGGGGAGGCTTAAGTCAATGTTATATTCATGCCCCAATCATGAGCTCTCAAGAGAAATGATTATTCAAAATTTTATGCTCGACTTTCTCTCAATAATCGCTCCATGCTCGATACTTCTTGTACTGGCTCTTTTATGATGAAGACTATTGAATTCAAATGGGATTTATTAGAAAGAATTACACGCAACTCTGAAGATTGGGATCTTGATGAAGGTAAGGAGTCAGGTATAACACCTAAGTTTGATTGTGTTAAATCTTTTATGGATACCGATGTTTTCCGTGAATTTAGCACTAAATATGGACTTGACTCTGAGATAGTAGCTTCTGTTTGTGAATCCTTTGCTACTCATGTTGATCTCCCTAAGGAGAAGTGGTTTAAATATAATCCTCCCATTGAAGTAAAAGTAGTTGCACCTATTAAAGTTGAAGAAAAGACTATCACTTATAATGATCCTATTGTTCCTACTGCTTATGTTGAGAAACCACCTTTCCCTGTTAGAATAAAGGATCATGCTAAAGCTTCAACTGTAGTCAACAAAAGTAATATTAGGACACACAAACCTCCTGAGCAAGTTAAAGTTGAACCTAATATTGCTATGGTTAAAGATCTCTTGGCTGATAATATCGATGGGCATGTTATTTAATTCTGTGAAGAGACTGCTAGAATTGCTAAACCTGGTACTAAAGATAAACATAGACCTGTTGTAGGCATGCCTGTTATTTCTGTTAAAATAAGAGATCATTGTTATCATGGCTTATGTGATATGGGTGCTAGTGCTAGTGCAATACATCATTCTTTATACGAAGAAATTATGCATGATATTGCACCTGCTGAGATAGAAGATATCGATGTTACAATTAAGCTTGCCAATAGAGATACTATTTCACCAATTGGGATTGTTAGAGATGTTGAAGTCTTGTGTGGGAAGGTTAAATATCCTGCTGATTTTCTTGTTCTTGGTTCCCCACAAGATAGCTTTTGTCCCATTATATTTGGTAGACCCTTCTTGAACACTGTTAATGCTAGGATAGACTACGAAAAGGATGTTGTTACTATTGGTTTGGGTGATATGTCTCATGAGTTTAATTTTGCTAAATTTAGTAGACAACCCCGTGATGAGGAATTGCCTAGTAAGGATGAAATTATTGGTCTTGCTTCTATTGTCGTGCCTCCTAGTGATCCTTTAGAGCAATATTTGCTTGACCATGAATGATATGTTCATGAATGAAAGAAGAGAAATAGATGAAGTATTCTTTAAACAGGGACCTATTCTGAAACTCAACTTGCCTGTTGAAATTCTAGGAGATCCTCCTCCACCCAAGGGTGATCCCGTGTTTGAGCTTAAACCATTACTTGATACTCTTAAATATGCTTATCTTGATGAAAAGAAGATATATCCTGTTATTATTAGTGCTAACCTTTCAGAGCATGAAGAAGAGAAATTATTGAAAACTCTGAAGAAGCACCGTGCTGCTATTGGATATACTCTTGATGATCTTAAGGGCATTAGTCCCACTCTATGTGAACACAAAATAAATTTGGAGAAAGACGCCAAACCAGTTGTTGATCACCAACGATGGCTAAATCCTAAGATGAAAGAAGTGGTAAGGAAGGAAATATTAAAGCTCCTTGAGGTAGGTACAATTTATCCCGTTGCTGATAGTCAGTGGGTAAGTCCTTTCCATTGTGTCCCTAAGAAGGGAGGTATTACTGTCGTTCCTAATGATAAAGATGAATTGATCCCGCAAAAAATTATTACAGGTTATAGGATGGTAATTGATTTCCGCAAATTAAATAAAGCTACTAAAAAGATCATTACCCTTTGCCTTTTATTGATAAAATTCTAGAAAGATTATCCAAACATACACACTTTTGCTTTCTAGATGGTTACTCTGGTTTCTCTCAAATACCTGTGTCAGCTGAGGATCAAGAAAAGACCACTTTTACCTGCCCTTTCGGTACTTTTGCTTATAGACGTATGCCTATTGGTTTATGTAATGCACCTGCTACCTTTCAAAGATGCATGATGGCTATATTCTCTGACTTTTGTGAAAAGATTTGCGAGGTTTTCATGGATGATTTCTCCGTTTATGGATCCTCTTTTGATGATTGCTTGAGCAACCTTGATCGAGTTTTGCAGAGATGTGAAGAAACTAATCTTGTCTTGAATTGGGAGAAATGCCACTTTATGGTTAATGAAGGCATCGTCTTGGGGCATAAATTTCTGAAAGAGGCATTGAAGTTGATAAAGCTAAAGTTGATGCTATTGAAAAGATGCCGTGTCCTAAGGACATCAAAGGTATAATAAGTTTTCTGGGCCATGCCGGTTTTTATAGGAGGTTCATTAAGGACTTCTCAAAAATTTCTCGGCCTCTGACTAATCTATTACAAAAAGATATTCCCTTTGTCTTTGATGATGATTGTGTAGAGGCATTTGAAATACTTAAGAAAGCTTTGATTCAGCACCTATTGTTCAGCCACCTGATTGGAATTTACCCTTCGAAATTATATGTGATGCTAGTGATTATGCTGTAGGTGCTGTTCTAGGGCAAAGAGTTGATAAGAAATTAAATGTTATTCAATATGCTAGTAAAACTCTAGACAATGCCCATAGAAATTATGCTACTACTGAAAAAGAATTTTTAGCAGTTGTTTTTGCTTGTGATAAGTTCAGACCTTATATTGTCGATTCTAAAGTAACTATTCACACTGATCATGCTGCTATTAAATACCTTATGGAAAAGAAAGATGCTAAACCTAGACTTATTACATGGTTCTCTTGCTACAAGAATTTGATTTATATATCATTGATAGAAAGGGAGCTGAGAATCCCGTTGCAGACAACTTGTCTAGGTTAGAGAATGTTCTTGATGACCCACTACCTATTGATGATAGCTTTCCTGATGAACAATTGGCTGTCATAAATGCTTCTCGTACTGCTCCATGGTATGCTGATTATGCTAATTACATTGTTGCTAAATTTATACCACCTAGTTTCACATACCAGCAAAAGAAAATGTTTTTCTATGATTTGAGACATTACTTTTGGGATGACCCACATCTTTATAAAGAAGGAGTAGATGGTGTTATTAGACGTTGTATACCTGAGCATGAACAGGAACAGATCCTACGCAAGTGTCACTCTGAGACGTATGGAGGACACCACGCTGGAGATAGAACTGCACATAAGGTATTGCAATCCGGTTTTTATTGGCCTACTCTCTTTAAGGATGCCCGTAAGTTTGTCTTATCTTGCGATGAATGCCAAAGAATTGGTAATATTAGTAGACGTCAGGAAATGCCTATGAATTATTCACTTGTCATTGAGCCATTTGATGTTTGGGGCTTTGATTATATGGGACAGTTTCCTTCCTCTAATGGGTATACACATATTTTAGTTGCTGTTGATTACGTTACTAAGTGGGTAGAGGCTACTCCAACTAGTAGTGCTGATCATAACACCTCTATTAAGATGCTTAAAGAAGTTATTTTTCTGAGGTTTGGAGTCCCTAGATATTTAATGACTGATGGTGGTTCACATTTTATTCATGGTGCTTTTCGTAAAATGCTTGCTAAATATGATGTTAATCATAGAATTGCATCTCCGTATCACCCACAATCTAGTGGTCAAGTAGAATTGAGTAATAGAGAGCTCAAATTAATTTTGCAAAAGACTGTTAATAGATCTAGAAAGAATTGGTCCAAGAAACTTGATGATGCATTATGGGCCTATAAAACTGCATATAAAAATCCTATGGGTATGTCCCCGTATAAAATGGTTTATGGAAAAGCATGTCACTTACCTCTCGAACTAAAACATAAGGCATATTGGGCTATTAAAGAGCGCAACTATGATTTCAAACTTGCCGGTGAGAAGAGACTATTTGACATTAGCTCGCTTGATGAATGGAGAACCCAGGCCTATGAGAATGCCAAACTGTTCAAGGAAAAAGTTAAAAGATGGCCTGACAAACGGATGCAAAAGCGTGAGTTTAATGTAGGTGATTATGTGTTGCTATATACCTCTCGTTTACGATTTTTTGCAGGAAAACTTCTCTCTAAATGGGAAGGCCCTTACGTTATCGAGGAGGTCTATCGTTCCGGTGCCATAAAAATCAACAACTTCGAAGGCACAAATCCAAAGGTGGTGAATGGTCAAAGAATCAAACATTATATCTCAGGTAATCCTATAAATGTTGAAACTAATGTTATTGAAACCGTAACCCCGGAGGAATACATAAGAGACACTTTCCAGAACGTTTCAGACTCCGAAAAGGAATAGGTACGTGGTACGGTAAGTAAACCGACTCCAAAACAGTTCTAATGGCAATTTTCTCCGTTTTGGAATATTTAAGAAAATAGGAAAATAAGAAGTAGTCCAGGAAGGACACAAGGCTTCCACGAGGGTGGGAGGCGCGCCCTACCCCCCTGGGCGCGCCCCCCTACCTCGTGGGCACCTCATGTGCTCTCCGGACTCTGTTTTCTTGCACGATACTTCTTTTGGTCGGTAAAAATTCATTGTATAATCTCCTGAAGGTTCTGACCACCGTACCACGCAAATATCCTCTATTTTCGTTTCGAGCTGTTTCTGCCGTAGATTAGTGCAAGATGTCTTCTCAAGAGTCAGTCGGGGAGAGTCGGGTGTCTCATCCGACACCGGGACCAGGAACAAACAGCGATGCTGACCACTTTGGGCCAGCAACGGAGGAAGAGATGGAGGCCGATTTGAAAAGGATAGATGCAACGGAGGAGGATCAAGAGGTCACTTCTCGCTACCGGGCCGGATTCATGATGGGGGAACTACAAAGCTCGGCTATTCCAAACTCGGTAATCCCTTCCAATGTTAGATTTCTTTCTTATGAAAATATGAAGAAGAGTGTTACTTGTTCTCCCGCAGCTATGCAACATCCATGGGTGCAAGGAGCTTTAACCGTCACGGGTAAGCTCCGTAAGGAGATAATGGATCTCAACCAGCAACTCAATAAACTCGAGGAAGAGAATCGTATCCTGAGGAGTATCATCGCCAAGAATATCACGCCACCACCTCCGAAGAAAGAGATATAATCACATGGGTATGGGCACTCCCCTTGGCGACTGCCAAGCTTGGGGGAGGTGCCCCGGTATCGTATCACCATCACATCTCTATCTTTACCGTTTTTCTTAGTTCGATCCTTTTGGTAATATCTTGATCTAGTAGAATAAAGTTTTAGTATGATCTAGTTTTGAGTTTTGCTTTATGATCCTTCTATGTAATCGAGTCCGTGAGCTATATATAATAAAGATTAGTGTTGAGTCAAGGGCTTGATTATCTTGCTATGATCTCGAGGGAAATAAAGAAAAGAGAAAGAATAAAAAGAAATAAAAGAGATCATATTGATCTTATGGAGAGTAATGACTTCACATATAAAGAGTATGATGAATAAAAGTTGTTGAGAGTTGACAAACCCAGTTTTGGTCATCGTTGGAATTAATAGGAAGTAATAAAGAAAGAGAGGTTTTCACATATAAATACACTATCTTGGACATCTTTTATGATTGTGAGCACTCATTAAAATATGACATGTTAAAGAGTTGATGTTGGACAAGGAAGACAACGTAATGGGTTATGTTTTCTTATATCTGAAATAAAGTATATTGTCATGGATCATCCAACATGTTGAGCTTGCCTTTCCCTCTCATGCTAGCCAAATTCTTTGCACCAAGTAGAGATACTACTTGTGCTTCCGAATACCCTCAAAACCAGTTTTGCCATGAGTGTCCACCATATCTACCTATGGATTGAGTAAGATCCTTCAAGTAAGTTGTCATCGGTGCAAGCAATAAAAATTGCTCTCTAAATATGTATGATTTATTAGTGTGGAGAAAATAAGCTTTATATGATCTTGTGATGTGGAAGAAATAAAAGCGACGGACTGCATAATAAAGGTCCATATCACAAGTGGCAATATAAAGTGACGTTCTTTTGCATTAAGATTTCGTGCATCCAACCATGAAAGCACATGACAACCTCTGCTTCCCTCTGCGAAGGGCCTATCTTTTAGTTTTGTCTTATTCCTTATGCAAGAGTCATGGTGATCTTCACCTTTCCTTTTTACATTTTATCCTTTGGCAAGCACATTGTGTTGGAAAGATCCTGATATATATATCCAATTGGATATAAGTTAGTATGAGCTATTATTGTTGACATTACCCTTGAGGTGAAAGGTTGGGAGGCGAAACTATAAGCCCCTATCTTTCTCTGTGTCCGATTAAAACTCCGTAACCACAAGTATTGCGTGAGTGTTAGCAATTGTGAAAGACTAAATGATAGTTGAGTATGTGGACTTGCTGAAAAGCTCTTATATTGACTCTTTCCGATGTTATGATAAATTGCGATTGCTTCAATGACTGAGATTATAGTTTGTTGGTTCTCAATAAAGTTTCTGATTCATACTTGACATTGTGAATAGATTATTACTTGAGCATAAGAAGTCATATGACAATATCCATATATGTTGCTGTTATAAGAATAATCATGATGCCCTCATGTCCGTATTTTATTTTATCGACACCTCTATCTCTAAACATGTGGACATATTTATCGTCATCGGCTTCCGCTTGAGGACAAGTGAGGTCTAAGCTTGGGGGAGTTGATACGTCCATTTTGCATCATGCTTTTATATTGATATTTATTGCATTATGGGCTGTTATTACACATTATGTCACAATACTTATGCTTATTCTCTCTTATTTTACAAGGTTTACATGAAGAGGGAGAATGTCGGCAGCTAGAATTCTGGGCTAGAAAAGGAGCAAATATTAGAGACCTATTCTGCACAACTCCAAAAGTCCTGAAACTCCACGGAAGTCATTTTGGAAATAATAAAAATACTGAGCGAAGAAAATACCAAAGGGGGCCCACACCCCGGCCACGAGGGTGGGGGCGCGCCCTACCCCCCTGGGCGCGCCCCCTACCTTGTGGGCCCCCTGGCAGGCCTCCGGTGCCCATCTTCTGCTATATGAAGTCTTTTGTCCGAGAAAAATCAGAAGCAAGCTTTCGGGACGAAACACCGCCGCCACGAGGCGGAACCAATCTAGGACTCCGGCAGAGCTGTTCTGCTGGGGAAACCTCCCTCCGGGAGGGGGAAATCATCACCATCGTCAACACCAACGATCCTCTCATCGGGAGGGGGTCAATATCCATCAACATCTTCACCAGCACCATCTTCTCTAAAACCCTAGTTCATCTCTTGTATCCAATCTTTGTCCCAAAGCCTCAGATTGGTACCTATGGGTTGCTAGTAGTGTTGATTACTCCTTGTAGTTGATGCTAGTTGGTTTATTTGGTGGAAGATCATATGTTCAGATCCATTATGCATATTAATACCCCTCTGATTTTGAATATGAATATGCTTTGTGAATAGTTACGTTTGTTCCTGAGGACATGGGAGAAGTCTTGCTATAAGTAGTCATGTGAATTTGGTATTCGTTCGATATTTTGATGAGATGTATGTTGTCTTTCCTCTAGTGGTGCTATGTGAACGTCGACTACATGACACTTCACCATTTTTTGGTTCTAGAGGAAGGCATTGGGAAGTAATAAGTAGATGATGGGTTGCTAGAGTGACAGAAGCTTAAACCCTAGTTTATGCGTTGCTTCGTAAGGGGCTGATTTGGATCCATATGTTTCATGCTATGGTTAGGTTTACCTTAATACTTCTTTTGTAGTTGCGGATGCTTGCAATAGGAGTTAATCATAAGTGGGATGCTTGTCCAAGAAAGGGCAGCACCCAAGCACCGGTCCACCCACATACCAAATTATCAAAGTAACGAACGCGAATCATATGAGCGTGATGAAAATTAGCTTGACGATAATTCCCATGTGTCCTCGGGAGCGTTTTCCTTTATATAAGAGTTTGTCCAGGCTTGTCCTTTGCTACAAAAAGGATTGGGCCATCTTGCTGCACTTTATTTACACGTGTTACTTGTTACCCGTTACAAATTACCTTATCACAAAACTATCTGTTACCGATAATTTCAGTGCTTGCGGAGAATACCTTACTGAAAACTGCTTATCATTTCCTTCTGCTCCTCGTTGGGTTTGACACTCTTACTTATTGAAAGGACTATGATAGATCCCCTACACTTGTGGGTCATCAGCCGGCTTGTAGGCGACCATTTCCTGCGTGTTCAACTGCTCTATGCGTGTGGTTGCTTGCGGTTCAGGCGGCCGCGGCGCGCTCTGCTCGCGTCCCGCCACGCGCGCTCTGCTCTCGCGTACCTCCGGGCGCTCTGCCCTCATCCCTCCATGCGCGCTGCCAGTGTTTGGGGCCGGCGCACGATCACGCATGTTCTTGTGCATGCGGTTGCACCGGGCGCGGCGCGACGATGCAGTTACCCGCTGCAAAAACTGCCATGCGGATGCACCGAGTATCCACGCCGCCCGGCCCCCTTTTATTCCTGTGGCCATTTACCTTCATCTCTCGTCTCACACGACACAATAAGCACACCCACGAGGACACATACAGAGAGGACATCCAGCGGTTCCAATGGCGCTCCCCGTGGCTCCAATGGCGCTCCCAGCAGCCGACGACGACAACGGCGAGCAGTTCACCATGCAACACGTCATGGACACCCACGTGAGGGGAAGGCTCTATGGGTGGTGTAAACGAATGATCCAGTCTCGGTGGAGAGCTCCATCCAAACTATGAAGCAGTTCCTTGCCGAGGACAGGTACCAAGTGGTTGGCTTCGACCTCGAGTACACCATGGGTCGTGCCGGGCACGATCAGAAGGTTGATGACACCCAGTTGTGAGTGCGACATGACGTCCTCGTCTACCACTACCACCTGGCCACAATGCCTTGCGAGTGTTTCTCCAGGTTTATCAATAGCTCCAACTACAGTTTTGCGGTGGACACCACCAACGATCTAAAAGCGCTCAAGGTTTCGGGCTTGAAATGCCGGAATCTTGTCAACATCCAGTGCCACTACAAGGTCTGGGGCAGCGACAAAAACAAACTGAACTCCCTAGTTGACCTCGCCTCGGCCATCATCGACCCCTACTACATGAAGATGAAGAATGAGAGCAATAAGGACAAGAACGCATGGCACAGTGTGTGGCATGAGAGACTGGATGAACAACATGTCAAGTACGCGGCCATGGATGCGTACACAAGCTATGAGATGTACAGGCGGATCGCTGACATGAGGAACTGTCTTCTTCCTGACCCAGATGAAGGATCGAGCCACATAGCAGTGTCGGGAGCGTCACAAGAAGTAGATGACTAGACGATTGTTTCTCCTACTTTAGAATGCATGCAATTGTTTATTGAGGTGTGTGCGAATGATCTATATAGTCACTTATGTAATTGGATGTTTATTTTAGTTATATATATATACATGTTATTCTACTATAGACAGAGAAAATCACACGGCTTATTAGCAGCAATCGTCTGTGTTATTATTGGTCTTCGCACACATTTCTGATTACGGACCTATTTGCCGCGTATCACACACATCTTGTTCAGTTGAACCATTTCCATTGTGTTGCCTAATCACATACAGTTCATCCTAGTGAACCGTATGCTGTATATCGCACACGCCTTCATCTGGCTGCCCGTTTCTTTTGTTCCTCCTCATCCCAAACAGTTAATTGAGTTGAACCGTATGCCCTGCATCGCACGCGCAACTAAAATCTGAACAGTGTTTGGTGCATCCGCCATCGCAAACGTTTTGCACCTTTTTTGACGGTTTTTTACACCACCATTTGCGATTATGGCATCGCACACAGTTTTGTCGAAGGGTCTCTGATCATAGTGTTGTGTTTGGACCATCCTGCAGTAGTGCAAATTACTTATGTGCATCTTTGAAAAGAGTAGGCCAATAAAAACCAGATTGTAATACCTTGTTTGCAGTTCTGTCTCCTGCATGGTGTCCTCCCTAAGCCTCGGAGTGACACGTCCATAGGATTTGTTCCTGTTCATGCTCAAGTATACAACGTCTAATAACACCATCTACTCCTTTATAAAGGTGTGGGTCATCCCAAAAGTAATGCCTTAATCAAAGAAAAACTTTTTCTTCTGTTGGTATGTGAAACTAGGTGGCATAAATTTGCCAACAATGTAGTCGTTAGCGTAGTCTGCATACCAAGGAGTACTACCAGAAGCATTTATGACAACTAGTTGTTCATCAGGGAAGCTATCATCAATAGGTAGTGGGTCATCAAGAATACTTTCTAACCTAGACAAGTTGTTAGCTATTGGGCTCTCAGCTCCTTTCCTATCAGTGATATGTAAATCAAATTCTTGTAGCAAAAGAACCCACCTTATGATTCTAGGTTTAGCATCTTCTTTTCCATAAGGTATTTAATAGCAGCATGATCGGTGTGAACAATTACTTTGGAATCAACAATGTAAGATCCAAATTTATCATAAGCAAACACAGCTGCTAGAAATTCTTTTTCAGTGGTAGCATAATTTCTTTGAGCATTGGCCAGAGTTTTACTAGCATAATGGATGACATTTAATTTCTTATCAACTCTTTGTCCTAGAACGGCAGCAAAGCATAATCACTAGCATCGGACATAATTTCAAAGGGTAGGTTCCAATCAGGTGGTTGAACAATAAGTGTAGAGATTAAGGCTTTCTTAAGTATTTCAAATGCTTCTACACAATCATCATCAAAAACGAATGGAACATATTTTTTCAAGAGATTAGTAAGAAGCCTAGAAATTTTAGAGAAGTCTTTAATAAATCTCCTATAGAAACCAACATGACCAAGGAAACTTCTTATACCTTTGATATATTTAGGACATGGCATTTTCTCAATTGCATCCACTTTAGCTTCATCAACTTCAATACCTCTTTAGGAGATTTTATGCCCCAAGACAATACCTTCATTAACCATAAATTATGACTTCTCCCAATTCAAGACAAGATTAGTTTCTTCACATCTCTGCAAACTCGATCAAGGTTTCTTAAGAAATCATCAAAGGAAGTTCTGTAAACGGAAAAATCATCCATGAAAACCTCAACAATCTTTTCACAAAAGTCAGAGAATATAGCAGTCATACATCTTTGAAAGGTAGCAGGTGCATTGCCTAAACCAAAAGGCATACATCTATAAGTAAAAGTACCAAAAGGGCATGTTAAAGTACTTTTTTCTTGATCCTCTTGTGAAACTAGTATTTGGGAAAAACCAGAGTATCCATCTAGAAAGCAAAAGTTTGTATGTTTTGATAGTCTTTCCTAGCAGCTTTGTTTAGTTTTCAAAAATCAATTACCATCCTATAACCTGTTATAATTCTTTGTGGGATAATTTCATTTTTATCATTAGGGACAACAATAATACCTCCCTTCTTGGGGACGCAATGAACATACTTACCCATCTACTGTCAGTTATAGGAACCTGCTTCCAGAAGTTTTAATACTTCATTTCTTACCACTTCCTTCATCTTAGGATTTAATCGTCGTTGATGGTCAACAACTGGCTTAGCATTAGGATCCATATTAATCTTGTGCTGGCATAGAGTGGGACTAATGCCCTTAAGATCATCAGGAGTATATCCAATAGCAGCACAGTATTCCTCAGAGTTTTCAATAATCTCTTTTCTTCATGCTCTGAAAGGTTAGAACTAATAATAACAGGATATATTTTCTTTTCATCAAGATAAGCATATTTCAAAGTATCAGGTAATTGTTTAAGCTCAAACAAAGGATCACTCTTGGGTGGAAGAGGATCTCCAAGAGTCTCAATAGGTAAACTGTGTTTCAACACAGGCATTTGTTTAAAGAATATCTCATCTATTTCATTTCTTTCATTAATATGCATGTCATTTTCATGGTCAAGCAAATATTGCTCTAAAGGGTCAGTAGGAAGCATGGCAATAAAAGCAAGACCAATAATTTCATCTTTAGTGGGTAATTCTTTATCACAAGGTTGTCTAAGGAATTTTGAGAAATTGAACTCATGAGACACATCACCAAAATTTACACTAATAGTTTCCTTAGTGCAATCAATTTTAGCATTAACCGTATTCAGGAAAGGTCTGCCAAATATAATGGGACAAAAATCATCTTGTGGGGAACCAAGAACTAGAAACTCAGTAGGGTATTTTATTTTCCCACACAACACTTCAATGTCTTTAACAATCCCAAGTGGTGTGATAGTGTCTCAATTAGCAAGATTAATAGTAACATGAGTATCTTCTATTTCAGCAGGTGCAATATCATTCATAATTTCTTGATACAAATTAAATGGGATAGCACTCACACTAGCACCCAAATCACATAAGCCATGATAACAATGATCTCCTATTTTCACAGAGACAACAGGCATGCCAACAACAGGTCTATTTTTATCTTTTTCATCAGGTTTAGCAATTCTAGTGGCTTCATCACAGAAATAAATAACATGCCCATATCACCCAAGAGATCTTTAACCATAGCAACATTAGGTTCAACTTTGATTTGTTCAGAGGCTATAGGTGTTATTGTATAACTTTTGTGAACCACAGCTAAAGCTTTAGCATGTTCTTTTATCCTTACAGGAAAGGGGGTTTCTCTATATAAGCAGAAGGAACAACTGGATTAACAGTATAAGTAATAGTTTCTTCTCTAGCTTCAATTGGTTCTACTATTTTTACTTCAATGGGAGGATGATATTTAAACCACTTCTTAGGGAGATCAACATGAGTAGCAAATGATTCACAGAAAGAAGCTACTATCTGAGAGTCAAGTCCATATTTAGTGCTAAAATTATGAAAAGCATCAGTATCCATAAAAGTTTTAACACAATCAAACTCAAGCTTTATACCTGACTCTTACCTTCGCTGAGCTCCCAATCTTTAGAGTTGCGTTTAATTATTTCCAAAAGATCCCATCTGAATTCAATAGTCCTCTTCATAAAAGAACCAGTACAAGAAGTATCAAGCATGGATTGATCATTACGACAAAGTCAAGCATAAAAATTATGAATAATAATTTATCTTGATAGCTCACGATTGGGGCATGAATATAGCATTGAATTAAGCCTCCCCCAAGCTTAAGCAATACTTTCTCCTTCGCTAGGCCAAAAATTATATATATAATTCCGACCACGATGAACCAGATGCATAGGATAAAACCTCTAATGAAATTCCAATTTCAATCGGTTCCAATCCCAAGCTCTAATATCATCACATAGCCTATACCATGTCAATGCTTTTCCCTTCAAAGATAAAGGCAAAAACTTCTTCTTAACTTCATCTCCGGGTAAACCTGCAAGCTTAAATAATCCACAAACTTCAGCCACATAGATTAGGTGCATATCAGGATGTAATGTTCCATCTCCTGCATAACGATTAGCTAGCAGTTTCTATATCATACCCGAAGGAATTTCATAATAAATATTTTCAGTAGGTGCAGTAGGTTGAGAAGCAACTCTTTGTGCTTCCGGTCACGGTGAAGATACCCCGAACAAGCCCCTCAAAGGATTATTTTCCATAGTGACAAGTGACAATAAATTTCAACATGTAATATAACTGTTTCCTTACCAAATTCCACTCACCAAAGGCGCTTCACTCCCCGGCAACAGCGCCAGAAAAGAGTCTTAATGACCCACAAGTATAGGGGATCAATCATAGTCCTTTCGATAATTAAGAGTGTCGAACCCAACGAGGAGCAGAAGGGAATGACAAGCGGTTTTAGCAAGGTGTTTTCTGCAAGCACTGAAATTATCGATAACGAGTAGTTTGGTGGCAAGGTAATTTGTAACGGGTAACAAGTACCAAGGGTAAAAAGGTGAAACAAGGTGTCCCAATCCTTTTTATAGAAAAGGACAAGCCTAGAGGAACTCTTATATAAAGCAAAGCGCTTCCGAGGACACATGGGAATTATCGTCAAGTTAGTTTTCATCATGCTCATAAGATTCACGTTGGTTACTTTGATAGTTTGATATGTGGGTGGACCGGTGCCTGGGTGCTGTCCTTACTTGGACAAGCCTCCCACTTATGATTAACCCCTCTCGCAAGCATACGCAACTATGAAAGAAGAATTAAGATAAATCTAACCATACCATGAAACATGTGGATCCAAATCAACTCCTTACGAAGCAACGCATAAACTAGGGTTTAAGCTTCTGTCACTCTAGAAACCCATCATCTACTTGCTACTTCCCAATGCCTTCCCCTAGGCCCAAATCATGGTGAAGTGTCATGTATTCGACGTTCAAATAACACCACTAGAGGAAAGACAACATACATCTCATCAAAATATCGAACGAATACCAAATTCACATGATTACTTATAACAAGACTTCTCCATGTCCTCAGGAACAAAGTAACTATTCACAAATCATGTTAATGTTCAAGATAAGAGGGGTAACAAATATCATTAAGGATCTGAACATATGATCTTCCACCAAATAAGCCAACTAGCATCAACTACAAGGAGTAATCAACACTACTAGCAACCCACAGGTTCCAATCTGAGGTTTTGAGGCAAAGATTGAATACAACAGATGAACTAGGGTTTGAGAGGAGATGGTGCTGGTGAATATGTTGATTAAGATTGGTCCTCCCACAATGAGAGGATCATTGGTGATGACGATGGCTTCAATTTCCCCCTCCCGGAGGGAAGTTTCCCCGGCAGAATAGCTCCGCTGGATCCCTTGATTGCTTTTGCCAAGGTTCCGCCTCGAGAGCGGTGGCGCTTCATCCCGAAAGCCTTCTGTTGTTTTTTTCTAGGTCAAAACCCTTCATATAGCAGAAGATGGACACCGGGGGCTGGCCAGGGGGCCCACAAGCTCAGGGGGCGCCCCCCCAGGCTTTTGGCCACCTGGTGGGTCCCCTTCTGGTCTTTCTTCACCCAATATTTTTTATATATTCCAAAATAGTTCTCTGTAAAGTTTCAGGACATTTGAAGTTGTGGAGAATATGTATCTCAGATTTGCTCCTTTTCGGTCCAGAATTCCAGCTACCGGCGTTCTCCCTCTTCATGTAAATCTTGTAAAATAAGACAGAAAAAGCATAAGAATTGTATCCTAAGGTCTAATAATTGCCAATAATGCAATAAATATCAACATAAAAGCATGATGCAAACTGGACGTATCAAGAGGGAAATTGTTGGAAGCTGGAATTCTAGACCTAAAAGAGCTACACTATTCTAAGGAGCTCCAAATGACCTGACACTTTACAGAGATGTTTTATTGAATATATAAAAAATATTGGAACAAAGAAATACCAGAGGGGGCACCTATTGCTTACAAGGCAACAGGGTGCGCCCTGATGCCTTGTGGGGCCCATGACAGCCCTCCGGTGCCCCTTCTTCTATATGAAGATTTTTGCCCTAGAAAAATAATAGAAGAAGACTTTCGGGACGAAGCGCCGCAGTCTCGAGGCAGAACCTGAGCAGGAGAAATTTGGCTCTTCGGTGGAGCGATTCCGCGTGGGATACTCTTCCCTTGGGAGGGGGAAATCGAAGTCATCGACATCACCAACAATCCTCTCATCATGGGAGGACCAATCTTCATAAACATCTTCACCAACACCACCCCATCTCAAACCCCAATTCATCTCTTGTATCCAATCTTTGTCCCAAACCTCAGATTGGTACCTGTGGGTTGCTAGTAGTGTTGATTACACCTTGTAGTTGATGCTAGTTGGTTTAATTGGTGTAGATTACATGTTTAGATCCTTAATTATATTCAATACACCTCTGATCTTGAATATTAATATGATTTGTGAGTAGTTACTTTTATTCTTGAGGACATCGGAGAAGTCTTATATATTGTAAGTAATCTTGTGAAGTTGGTATTCATTCCATATTTTGATGATATGTATGTTGTTCTTCCTTTAGTGGTCTCATGTGAACATCGACTACATGACACTTCACCATACTTGGGCCTAAGGGAAGGCATTGGGGAGTAATAAGTAGATGATGGGTTGCGAGAGTGATAGAATCTTGAACCCTAGTTTATGCGTTATTTCGTAAGGGGCTGATTTGGATCCATATGTTTCATGATATGGTTAGATTTATCATAATTCTTCTTTCGTAGTTGCAAATACTTGCAAGAGGGGGTAATCATAAGAGGGTTGCTTGTTCAAGTAAGAACAACACCTAAGCACCGGTCCACCCACATATCAAATTATCAAAGTAGTGATCATGAATCAACTAAACATGATGAATATGACTACACAAGAATTCACATGTGTCCTCGAGAATGCTTTGCTTACTATAGGAGAACTTTTCGGCTTGTCCTTTGCATTAAAAAGGATTGGGCCACCTTGCTGCACCTTTTCTACTATTTTTACTTGCTACTTATTATGAATTACCTTGCTACAAAACTATCTGTTACCGCTACTTTCAGTACTTGCAGAGAATACCTTGTTGAAAACCGCTTATCATTTCCTTCTGCTCCTCGTTGGGTTCGAAACTTTTACTTATCAAAAGGACTATGATTGAACCCTTGTACTTGTGGGTCATCAGTCCTTCGTGGACGTAAGCCATGATGGCATAGACAAGGTTGCTTCTTCATGGACCCTTCGTGGGTGGAGCACTCCGTGGACTCGCGCAACCATTACCCTAAGTGGGTTCAAGTCTCCATCAACGTGGACATATGATAGCACTGCCTATTGGAACCACGAGAAAAATCACTGTGTCTTCAATGTGTTCGATTAACTACAAACCCTTCCTCTACTTTCATGTGCAAAGTCTTTAATTTCCGCTACCACTATATTAGATTTGCATGTGTAGGGTGATACGTCTCCAACGTATCTATAATTTTTGATTGTTTCATGCTATTATATTATCAATCTTGGATGCTTTAGATGCATTTATATGCTATTTTATATCATTTTTGGGAATAACATATTAACCCTGTGCTTAGTGCCAGTTCCTGTTTTTTTGCTTGTTTTTGGCTTTTCAGAAAATTAGTACCAAACAAAGTACAAACATGATGAAACTTTACATTGATTTTTTCTGGACCAGAAGGTACCCTAGAAGGTTTGGGAGGAGGCCAGAAGACGTACGGGACAGCCACGAGCTCACAGGGCGTGCCCCCTGAGCTCGCGACTCCCACGCAACTCTATTTGACCTAATTCCACCTCCATAAATTCCCAAATATTCCCAAATAAACAGAGAGCCACCCGAAACACTTTTCCACTGCCGCATGCTTCTGTTCTTCCATGATCCCGTCTGGAGGTCTTTTCGGGTACTCTGCCGGAGGGGGAATTGATTACGGAGGGCTTCTACATCATCCTTGCTGCCTTCCAATGATGCATGAGTAGTTCACCACAGATCTACGGGTCCATAGCTAGTAGCTAGGTGCCTTCTTCTCTCTCTTTGATCTTCAATACAATGTTCTCCTCGATCTTCTTGGAGTTCTATCCAACGTAGTCTTCTTTTGCGGTGTGTTTGTTGGGATCCAATAAATTGTGGGTTTACGATCAGTTTATTCATTGAAAGTAATTGAGTCTTTTCTGAACTTTATTATGAATGATTGTTATAGCTTTGCATTTCTCTCTAATCTATTCATTTGGTTTGGCCAACTAGATTGATTTATCTTGCAATGGGGGAGGTGCTTTGTAATGGGTTCAATATTGCACTGCTCCATATCCCAGTGACAATAGGGGACAAGACACATATTTGTATTGTTGCCATTAAGGGGAAGACGAAGGGGTTTATTCATATTGGTTGGATTTACTTTGTCCGCATCATGTCATCTTGCTTAAGGCGTTACTCCATTTTTATGAACTTAATACTCTAGATGCATGCTGGATACCCATCGATGGGTGGAGTAATAGTAATAGATGCGGGTAGGAGTTGGTCTACTTGTCTCGGACGTGATGCCTATATACATGATCATTGTCGTGAATACGTCATAACTATGCGCTTTTCTATCAATTGCCCAACAGTAATTTGTTCACCCACCGTATGATATGTGTTCCAGAGAGAAGCCTCTAGTGAAAACTATGGCCTCCGGGGTATACTTTATCATATTATTAATACCAAAAAAATACTTGCTGCAATTTTATTATTTTTATTTTACTTTTATTTTTGTTTATCTATAATTATCAAAATTAATCCTTACAAGTAATGAGTTCAAGGGGATTGGCAACCTTCTTGCCCGCGTTGGGTGCAAGTATTTTCTTTTGTGTGTGTAGGTGCTACTAAAGGGAGTTTGCTTGGTTCTCCTATTGGTTCGATAAACTTGGTTCTCACTGAGGGAAATACTTATCTCTACTGCACTGCAGCTCCCCTCCTCTTCAGGGCATAGGTTGCTAGTAGACTTGCTAGAATTGCTAAAATATGCAAAGAACTAAATTTGGGAAAATGCTAGGTTTTTATTGGCCAAGTAGTCTAATCACCCCCCTCTAGACCTAATTTCGATCCTACAAGTGGAATGAAGCTTTGGTCTCCATTGCTTTTGTTTAAACACCAAGGGGAGTATGACGTCTAGTGAGGGAAATTATCAGTGTAAAGGTCCTTACTTTGATAGTACTAATTTTGCTAATTGGAAGCATAATATGAAAATGCATATTCTTGGTCATAATCCCACCATTTGGGCTGTTGTTCGTGTTGGCTTGCAAGGTGACTACTTTGAGGATGGAAAAGAACCGGATTGTGAAGCGACCACAGAAGAGTTGAAGAGGTTACAATACAATGCTCAAGTATGTGACATATTGTTCAACGGTTTGTGTCTCGAAGAGTTCAACAAGATTAGCCGCCTTGAGAATGCAAATGAGATTTGGGATACTTTGGTTGATACGCTCGAAGGTATCAAGTCTGTCAAGGAATCCAAGTTGGATGTGCTCTAGAGTCAACTTGAAAAGTTCAAGATGAAGGATGGTGAAGGAGTCATGGAAATGTATTCTAGGCTAGCTCTCATCACAAATGAGATTGCCGGCTTAGGAAGTGAAGAGATGGCCGACAAATTCATCATCAAGAAGATCCTTAGAGCCTTGGATGGAAAGTATGACACAATGTGCACATTGATTCAAATGATGCCAAATTACAAAGATCCCAAGCCAACGAAAGTCATTGGAAGGATTGTTGCTCAAGAAATGTCACTCGAGGAAAAAGAGGAGCTCCACAACAAGTCTAGTGGTGCTTACAAGGTTTCAAGTGATGCTCCAACAACCTCAACTGACAAGCTGGTGCCAACTGAAGAGATTAGCCTTATGGTGAAGACCTTCCACAAATTCTAGAAGAATAGAGGCAAAGAGGCATGCTCCAACTCAAGATACAATGAGAATAGATCTTCAAGTCGTGACCAAAGTTGCTACAATTATGGAAGACCCGGGCACTTCTCAAATGAGTGCACGATACCTCCCAATGAAATATATGAGTCACCAAGAAGAAAGAGTAGAATATATGAGTCAGCTCGTAGAGAGAGAAGGAGGTTAGAAAATAGATATGAACGAAGACCTTCTCAGAGAGGCAATGTTTTGGAGAGGAGAGACAATTCCACCAAGAGATACGCAAGAAGAAGACCCCAAACTCATGTCGGTGAATGGATATCTGGTTTTGATTTCGGCAATCAATTCAAGAGAAGCTATCACTCCAACTCTAACTATAGTCAAGATGAACGTGTTGCTAGACTAGCTCTTGTGTCCTCCAAGTCCTATGATCTATTTGATTCACCAAACATCTCAATGGGTGACTTCCAATGCACAAATTAAGATCATATCTGGTCCCAACACAAATGCATGGTTCTAAGCATTAAGACCTCATACTTGTACGACCGTACCTCTTTTTGTTATAAGTGTTTTATTCCAAGTTGCTTGATTTTGATCCAATCAAAAGCTGGGGTTGTTTCTTTAACAAAAGATTGTAGAGACCCAAGCTTCAAGGGGACCTTCCTCTCACGGGTTCGATAACCCATGTCACTTCTGGGGAAATAGGTGTGGGGTACTTTCTATTCCATTTTTGGATGACTAAAAGGAAATATCAACTGGAGCAACTGCCACTACCAAGTACTTCAAAGTAATTTCTTTCAGATTTGTAGTTCGCAACACTAAATTCTCACCAGAAATCTAAAATCACCACAATTGATATTACAAGCTATTAAAATGCTAATAAAATTCAGAGATATCCCTCCTCTCTCCTTTGGATTTGCTAGCCCCTTCCCTTTCATCTCAATCTTCTGTTGGGGATGACATGATGCTGCCCTGTGCCCTGTTGGGTACTGGCCGTGAAGGACACGAAGCTAGGCAGTTGGCTATCATTGTGCCATCGCTCGCTGCCATGCTTGCTCAACGCCTATAGCCGCCATCGACCGTCCCCTTGTTCGCATCGTCCTACCCGACCGCCCTACTTGCTTGACCCCTACAACCGTGTTTCCTCGTCCTGCTTAGCCGCCGCCACACTATCTAGGGTTTAGAGAGCTTGAAAGAAGCAGTTGGCTACATACTTGCGTATGTGTGCGTCCCCGGGTGTGCTAGGATGTTGGGCATCCCGTGTGTGTCATGCATGTACTGTGTGTGTGCTAGGGCATCTAGGCGATGGCTCGATCCAGTGGTTCATTGACCAACTGAGTATGTGTAGAGTGGCCCATTATGCAGTGAACAAATTATCCCTCTTTTTAGCAAATTTCTTTCTGATTGAAGTGACGTGAGAGCGAGCGTGCCAGCCGAGAAATGCATATGAGTTGGTATAAAAAAAATTATCACTGACTCAAGGATGGCGGCCGCCAGACCTTGCCCACCAGGTCCTCCACTAGTGGCCTTCTGGTCCGAGCGAATATACTAAATGTTTGTGAGTATAGCATTAGGGAATTTTGTGTTCCAACCATCATTAGTTAATACATGGCAAAGCTTCTCCCTTATGCCGCCTATTTGCCATGTAAATTTATTGCCAACATAGATAAAACCATTTAAGTACAATCTTCAAGAGCTTCTATAAATGCTTGCATGTATTGATGTGTTCCATTTCTTTACTCTTCTTGAACATTCAGCTAGCCATTCATCTAGATGTGTCTCCAAAAAAGTATAAAACATCTGTACCTGTTTGCTTCTAGATGCCCAAAAGCGCCCTGACTGTCGTTTCTCACTATGATACCAATTTAAGAGTTTCACTGTGCCTAGTAAACCCCCTTGTCCAAGGTTGTCAATATAGTTAGGATTTCACCATCCCCTTCCCTCTCAATACATTTTTGTTATTGCACCTTCCTTGGAGTGCTATCACAATTTCATTGGACTGCCCTTTGTTCTCTCCATCTTTGAATTGACCCACAATATGAGCCACCTTTGGTGGAACTTCTTTCAACATAGTAAGTTTACTTCTGGATTCTCCACAAAAGACAAACCCTTACGACTGAGCGAATCCCTATCTGGCATATCCAAATCTTCATACATCCCACAACTACCACCTTTGGCGCCATAGCCTCGAGGGTAGTCATTATACCACTGATCGACAAATCCAAAGCCTCTTATTCCATGACCTATGAAGGGTACATGTTCCCTTGCCATGCCACATCCTGACCACAACCTCTTTCCCTAACTCCATCAACTAGTATAAAGTCTTCCCATTCTAATTCCTTATGCTAGTGTCCCAGTAAACCATAATTACCACATAAAATAGGTATTTTTGTATTTGACCTCATATAACTCATTTGCCACTCTTTGTGATAGAGATGGATCTATTCAGCTTCTTGCTAACATCCTATCATACTCGAATTCTTACAAGCTCACCTATCAAATCTACTAGGAGCTTTATTTTAACCTCAAGAATGGTACACATGGTGCAAGACATACCTCTGATGATAGGAAGCATCAGCACATGCGCCCAAACATCAATTTATCAAGCACCATAATTCTAGGATTCTCAAAACCATAATACCACTTCATCGGTACGACCTGGTTCCAAAAAAGCCAAGACCAGGTAATCATTGCTTTGTTTCATCCCCGAAGACAACCAAACTTGATAGTAATCAAATTATCATTCATTTCCTCCAAGCGACTACACTTGTCGGATTCCATGCTAAACACATATCAAAGAAAAGAGCACAAGGGCTAAATCCCTTTCTCGTATGAACCATCGTTATAGCCAACCACTTATCTTTCTTGGGCGGATCCACGACTTTGTTTTCTCATATGGAGTCGTCAACCTCATACTCATGGAGATTTAGTCTTCCAAGAAGATTTTCAAACGATTCACTTCTCTCTCTCTCTCTCGCATGCTGGCTTAGTTCTTCCTTACCCCCCATAAGAGATCGCAAACCAGTCAACAACACCTGCAAACCCTAGGTTTCCACACATGTCAAGTCCCGCTAGAAGCGACAACAGACCTTGACGGAGCAACACCCAATAACGAAGAGACTTCGTAGGGGAGGAGGTGTCGCCCAATCCTAACCAAATAAAAACTTCTATATCTTGATCATTTAAGTGCACCATATATCTACTCGAGGTCGCAGATGCCATGAGGATATTGACAAAGGAATCCTAGTCTAAATAAATAATTCTAAAGAATCTCCATTCAACCATGTCGTATGCCTTATGCATATGTAGCCTTACCGCATGGTAACAATCTGATAGGGTAAATGGTCATCGGTGGATAAAATACCCATGTTTTGAACACATCAACTTGAGTAGCACACAGTCATAAACAACTACATATGATCATAATTTATAAACAACGACACATCATAATAGCAGCACAAACTTATAAACAACAAAACATCAAAAATAAAAACACATTCTCACAAATAGCAACATCTACTCGTAGGCAACAATACTTCAAAAAAAATATGGGATGCCCACTTGTCGCATTTTATATGGGTACATGGGTACGTGGGTATGGGTCATACGATCCCATAACCGTACCCGCTCTACTGGATGTGTTTGAAATTTACCTATTCATATACCCATGGGTAAATTTTGTCCCATACCCTTACTGTAATAGGGTTTTTACTCACTGAGTATGCTGGTAATGGGTACCCATTGCCATCCTACTAACGTCTCTTCCCCTTCTTCATGTTCTTTTCTATGCATGTTTTCGTAGGAAAGCAAGATATTTTGCGCTATCAGACACCCATGGAAACAAAAGCACTTTGCACAAGATGTGATTTCATCAAACACTTGTTTTAGGGTGAAATCTATCATCTTGGAAATCACTTGATAAAGAAAATTACATAAACTAATTAGGCTATACCGAGATATTACCTCAAGGCACTCCACCTTCGGAATAAAAACAATAAATGTGCCATTCCACCCAAAAGGTATTGACTTATTATTAACATCATCTTGGATCTCCTTCATCAAAAGTTCACCTAATATATGCCAATTTTTTAAACAAAATTGCATGTAGGTCATCCGGACCTGGAACTTTCATGTCTATGATGGAACATAATGCCTCGTTAACCTCACCCACAGTGTACACCTTATTAAGGGCATCGTTCATCTCAAACGTGACATGTGTCATAACATTCTTCAAAAATAGTGGATTTGTATCATCAACCTGAGAGGTAAGAGACCAGCAAAATAACCCAACACCATTGGATTTAAGTAAGCGCTGTCCTCAAACCAATTGCCATGTTCATCATTTAAATGCTCAATATTATTATGTTGATGACGTGCATTTGCAAAGTTATGGAAAATTATTGTATTTCTTTCCGCCAAATTGAAGCCAATTAATCTTACTTCACTACACCCAATGCATCTCTTTTACCTCTAACACATTTTCAATTCCTTGTGTTATCCCCTTTGTTATTTCAAATTTCCAGACGATAATCTTCTATTGCACCCTTCCTAATTTCCGCCCCTTGCAGTCTCTTCTTTGTATTTTTTAAAACAACTTTATCCCACCGGCGCAAGTGTGCATGCACCGTGCAAATATTCCCCCAAGATCAACTTTCTAAACATGAGGCTCCAATTATCCTAGGCCTCTAAAATGAACTCATTGACGCAAGCCTCTATTAAACACCTCACATCAATGAAGCAAATCACCACCCCATGTGAATCCTGCATTTCTTGCACCTCCATATTCATAAGTAGGGCCAATGGTTCGAGTGACTATACTAAAGATTTTCTAGTATTGCATCAGGAAATTTTGAGTCCCAACCACCATTAGTTAATGCAGGGTTGAGCCTCTCCCTTATGGCTCCTTGCTGCCAAGAAAAATAGTTCTTAACATGGCTAAAATCAGTTAATTGACAATCTTCAAGAGCTTCTATAAATGCTTGCATGTATTGATGTGGTCCTTTTCTCTGGACAACTTCCTTGAAATCCATCGTTAGTCTTGTTGTTGGACATTTAGCCGACCACTCATCAAGATGTGTCTCCCACAGAAATAAAACATCCACTCCTCTTTGCATCTGGACGTCCAAAAGCGCCCCGACTACCATTTCCCGCCACAGGCCATGGCATTACCAACTTAAGGTTTTCATTTTGCCCAGTCGACCCCCTCGATATAATTAGGGTTTCATCATCCTCATCCTTCTTCGTACATTTTATGTTGTTGCACCTTCCCTGGAGTGCTATTCATCGTTTCATTGTTCCTTCCTTTGTTCTCTCCATCTTCAAATTGACCCACAATATGAGCCACCTTTGATGGAACTTCTTTAGACACAATTATTTTCCTTTTCAGCTCCTCCACAAACGCTAATCTCTTACGGTTGAATGAATCCCTATCTAGCATATCAAAATCTTCATACATCCCACAACCACCACCTATGCCATAGCCATGAGGGTAGTCATTATACTTCCGATCGGCAAAGCCGAAGCCTCCTCTTCCATGACCCATGAAGGGTGCATGCTCCCCTGCCATGCCATGTATAGAACCACGACCACGACCTCTTCCCTTGCCTCCATCATCCAATATAAATTCTCCCATTCTAATTTTGTTTCATCATGCTCGCCTGACCGACATTCTTGATGGTAGTGTCCAACTATACCAGAATTACCACATAAAATAGTTTTTTTATTTGACTTGGTAAAACCCCTTCTTGCCACTCTTCATGATGGAGATGAATCTTTTCAACTTCTTGCTAACCTCCTATCTTACTCGAATTTTTAAAAACTCGCCTATGGAACCTCCTAGGAGCATAATTTTAATCTTAAGAACGGTGTCCATGGTGCGACAACATCTTTGATGATGGGGTCATGCAAAGTCTGATAGCTTCACCTCATGCGCCCAAGCATCCAATTTTTCAAGCAACATAATTCTACCATTCTCAAAACCATAATACTCCTTCATTAGGATGGTTTGGTTCTGGAAAAGGCCAAGGCCCCATATTCATTGCTTATTCCAATTCGAAAAACAACCAAACTAAATATTAAACCAAATTATCATTGATTTTCCTCCAAGTAACTTACTTGCCGGATTCCATGCTAAATGCGTATTACAGGAAAGAGCATGAGGGATAAAGCCACCTTGGCTATAGCCAACCACTTAAATTTCTTGGGCAGTTCCATGACATCGTTCTCCCAGATGGAGTCGTCAACCTCATCCTCATGGAGATTCAATCTTCCAAGAAGATTTCAATTGGTTCTCTTCTCTCTCTTGCTTGTTGGCTCGGTTCTTCCTTATCCCACATCACAAATCAAAATCAGTCACCAACAACCAATCCCTAGGTTTTCGCACGCGTCAAGTCCCGCTAAAGGCGATAGCGGACCCCGATGGAGCATTGCCCAGGAACGAAGAAGATCAAATGGTCTGGGGGTAGACTACGCTCAGTGGGGGGCTAGGTGGGGTAGCGTGTCCAAGGATGAAAACCCTAACCAAATAAAAAATTCTCAGAACCCATAGCCAACTTTAGTCCTTGGGTTTTGATTTGTGCTGTTTTGATCTAGGTAGGAAATTGGGTTGCCTCTAATTTACCTGGCCCATAGGAACAAGCCCAACTCAAAAATTGAGAAGGCGAGTACTAGGCACCAGCGCGCTGGCCCAAATTTGGGTTGGACGCACCGTGCCCGCCCAATGCGCTGCGTTTCAATCATCATATCAGGGTGTGCTTCATCCTCAAACACGCTTTTTGCCCCCAAATCACATGAGCGCGGTGCGAGACGAGAGCCGGTCTTCGAAGCTCGCCAGGCCATCACCGCTTGCCGGACCACCACCGCTCGCGGGATTGCCGTCGCTAACCGGGTTGCCGCCACTTGCCAGATCGCCACCGCTCGCCGGCTTGCCGCCCTCGCTACTGTGTTGCATGAAACGTCCTCCTCCCCGGGACCGCCGTTCCAGCAGCCCCGACGACCTTGCAGTGCGCCTTGCCGTGGTGACCCGTCACAGCTCTAAAAAAGCTTCGATTTTCACAACTTTGGAATCGCTCGTTCCAGCAAAATTAGATACTGGTTGAAGCAAATTTTCTTGTCCGTTTGTATCAAAACTTGCTCTGCATCTTTGGAAAACATAGGGTCTAGCAAAAAAATCCAATGGCTCCAACAAAAAAAGATGCTGGTTGAAGCAAAACTTGTCGCCGGTTGTATCAAAAATTGCTTGCTGATCCATCCAAGAAAAAAGCCATCACCACCGCCGGTGGATGTAGCAAAATTTGTCTTCAGTCCCAACAAAATCATGTTGTAGCAAAAAAACCGGCTGGAAAGAGACGATGTCATGGAGATGGATGTAGCACAAATCCACAAAACACCGGTAGTAACAAAAACCAAAAAGGGTTGTAGCAAAATGGTTCGCCGATTCTAGTAAAAATTAACGTGGTAGCAGATTTTGGGTGTGGGTGGGTGGTCGCAAATACATGGGCTGGTTCCAGCAAAAAAGCATGGTTGTAGCAAATCCTACTGCAGCGGCCATGGAGAGGAGCGCAACCAGCTGCAGGCGGCCATGGCGATGAGCGCTGGTTGCTGCACGGTCACGCCGGTGGATGGGCGGTCGCTCGCCGGAGCAGCGCGAGGCGGGTGGATAGTGGCCGCTCGCAGGAGCAGCGAGGGCAGGTGGTGGTGGGGCTCGCTGGAGCAAGGATGCGGCGACGCGAGCGAGAGGCAAAGGCGATGCAGGCGAGACGCGAGCGAGAGAATGAATGGATGAGATTTGTGTGGATGGGCGATTGTTGGGATAAGGACGTGGGTGCCTGGGTGGTGCACGTGGGACCCATGGACACATGTTGTGTGTGCGACACTGCAGCCGTTGTGTTGTGCGCGATGAGAGCGGCGCGACCGGCCGAAAGTTCGGCCAACGCGCCGGATACAAGCATTTCCCAATTGAGAAAGGGAAGCCGGTGGTGCACATAGAATGAGCAAGCCCCTGACGCCACGATGCTGGAAACAACCCAACCCGCCGCTGTTATTGCGATGGGTACCATACAAAACCCAAAGCTCCCCGTTGGGAGGAAAAAGCAAAACCCTAAATTTTTTTTTGGAAAAAAGACAATTCATGCAGGATTTCTGAAAGGGAAACG
Source organism: Triticum aestivum (assembly GCF_018294505.1). Lineage (NCBI taxonomy): Eukaryota > Viridiplantae > Streptophyta > Magnoliopsida > Poales > Poaceae > Triticum > Triticum aestivum. The sequence continues at coordinate 103,973,175 of NC_057796.1, forward strand.
ATTCCTGCCAGGCGACCGTCTAGGCATTGCGCCGGTTGCACCGACGTCATCTAATCGCACGGAACGATCTGTGCATACACACGTCTGATGGTACGCGTTCCCCTTTTTCAACATGTACACGTGCACTGAGTCCAACCCAACACGACCGACCATCCACACTTTTTCCTTATCCTCTCACATGGGTCGACCTCAACCATTCATTTTTCCCTTTGTCTTTCTTCATCGCCCCCAACAACCACATCACAACTTTCTAGCAGCGAGATATGTGGGTGGGTGGCGCGGGAGCAACAACGTGACGGTCATGTGCTAGGCGCTAGGACAGCACGGTGGTGCCGATGCGCATGGCCATGTCATTGCTACCACCACCATTGTTGATGGAGACGATGGCCACTGGGCACCATCGAGTTGCGCCCCCCCCCTCCACGAGAAGTTGTGACCCTTGAACCGAAAAAGGCTTTCGCCCCGTTTTATAAATAAAGCACCCACCAAGCACAAAGTATCAAGGTAACGACAGAACACAGCACACACCCACGCACAACGCCACCGCAAGTCAGGTACCACACATACACGCACAAACAGACACACACAACCCCAAGTTCCGCTGTGGGCACAGCACAACACGCCCAACACAAATGCCCGACGAAACAACCCAAGACGGCGGCGGTGGAGGCGACGACATGACAATCTAATCTGGTTCCGGAGGTGGTGGGGGAAGCGGTGGCGCCAACCGGAGAGCCATTGCACGAAGCTGGGTGATGATGGAGGTGATGGCGTCTCTCTCCCTGGGCCGGCTAAGCGGCCGCCAAAGCTGCAAGTAACCAGACCATTTGAACAAAGTGTCAGTAGCACGACGAAGAGGGATATGCTGAATCACAAGTTTATTCCTAACAGTCCACAGCATCCAGGCCAGGACCCCAATGGTCAGCCACCTAGTGTGGCGCAACGCGGGTGGGATCGCCTGGAGTTCGGCAAAGAGAGCGGGGAAATTGTTATGGTCCCAATTTCCACCCACAATCTCGTGGAAACAGCTCCAAAGGAACTGCGCGGACACGCAGGTGAAGAAGATATGGTTCAAATCTTCTTCAGGCCCACAGAGCGGGTAGCGCCCATCCCCAGGGCCATTGCGTTTCAGAACCTCAACGCCAGATGGGAGGCGGCCGCGAATCCATTGCCACAAGAAGATCCTAATTTTCAGGGGGAGGCGGATCTCCCAAATGGAGGAGAGCACCTCATGGCCAAGCGGAGGGGCGATGGCCAGGTATAGAGATTTGGTGGAGAATTGCCTAAAAGGCTCTAGCCGCCATCTAGCACGGTCATCGTCCGTCGAGAGCTCAGGTTCGTGGAGTGCAATGCAGTCGAGCAGCTCCTGGCAGTCCTCGATCTCAACCGGGCCGAAAGGTCTCCGGAACGCTAGTTGCCCTAAGTCAATAAGGGCGGTCTCCACGGAGATCTGTGGCGCAACCGCCATGGAGAAGAGGTCCGGAAAGCGGGCCGCAAGGGGCAAGTCGCCAGCCCACCTATCGAACCAGAACAGCGTGGCGGTGCCGGAACCAATCTCGATCGAGGTTCGATCCGAAGGACAGGGAGGAGCTGAATGATGGACTGCCAGAACTGTGATCCCCCAGAACGCTGGCAGAAGGCGAGAGGCTGACCACGGAGGTATTTCTACTGAATCATGCGGAGCCACAATCCACCTTCACCATTAGCGATCCGCCATAGCCACTTAGTCAGAAGGGCAATGTTCATGCGTTTGGAGGACATGATACCCAGACCGCCGTGGTCGCGGGGTTTGCAGATCTCCGACCACCTGACCATGTGGTACTTCTGCTTATCTCCCTCGCCTGCCCAGAAGAAACGCCCCTGGATGGTGACAATATCATGATGGAGGGTCTTGGGAAGGCTGTAGAAGCTCATGATGAATAACAGTAGGCTGGAGAGGGATGAGTTAATGAGCACCGTGCGGGCCGCTTTCGAGAGCCATCTACCTTGCCAGGGCTCGATCCGGTGCTGAAGCTTTCCCACCGTGGGGCGCAGCTCGGCCACCGTAAGCCTGGAGTCGCTAATGGGGATCCCCAGATATGTCGTGGGGAAGCACCCGAGGTGGCAATTAAGCCAATCCGCAATGCTCTTGCACTCTTCTTGGGTGTAGCCCAAGACCATCACCTCACTCTTGTCGAAGTTGATCTTAAGGCCGGCCATTTGCTGAAAGCACAGCAGGAGGAACTTGAGGTTGGAGATATCACTCTCCGAGCCCTCCACCATGATAATGGTGTCATCTGCATATTGGAGGAGGGAGACTCCGTCCCCCCCCCCCCAACCAGATGCGGTACTATTCCCTTAATGTGGCTAGCCGCCTTGGCGTTATCTAGGATGGCCGCCAGGGCATCGACCACCATGTTAAATAGAAACGGGGAGAAGGGGTCGCCCTGACGCACCCCACAAAATGTGGGGAAGAATGGGCCGAACTCCCCATTGATGTTCACCGCTGTGCGACCCGAGGAAACCATCTGCATCACTCTGGTCACCCACCGATCGTCGAAGCCCTTACGAAGGAGACATTCCCGAAGGAAGGTCCAACTGACCGTGTCATAGGCCTTGTGGAAATCCAGTTTCAGGAAAACTGCCTTGAGGTGTTTGGAGTGCACCTCATGGAGCGCTTCGTGGAACACCAAGACTCCATCAAGGATATAACGGCCCTGAATGAAGGCTGACTGGTCCGGGTGGGTGATCCGGTCGGTGATAGGGGCCGCCCTAATGGCGTACCCCTTGGCAAGGATGCGGAAGATGACATTAATCACCGTAATCGGGCGAAATTGGCGGATGTCGGACGCCCCAGCCACCTTGGGGATGAGAGTGATTACCCCATAGTTCAGTCGGGCAAGGTCAATGGATCCAACAAAGAACTCGTCAAACAGGGCCATCACCTCAGGTTTGATCACCTACCAGAAAGTTTGGAAGAACTTGACTGGGAGTCCATCCGGGCCAGGAGCCGAGGATGGGTTCATGCCCTTAATTGCCGCCCATACTTCAGCCTCAGAGAACGGGGCCGTGAGGGCCGCGTTGTCCATAGGCGTGACGCAGCAGTGGGCCGGCCAAATGTCTTGCGCTAAGGCAAGACCTCCCCGAGGGGAGGCAGAGAATAGGTCTCTGTAAAAGCCGTCTACATGGGCCCGGATCTCCTCAGGCCGCTGAAGGAGGGTCGCTCTGTCCCACAGGAGGGGGATGGAGTGACGGCGTTTGAGGCCATTAGCGATGGCCTGGAAGTAGGCCGTATTGGCGTCCCCTTGAGGACCCAATTCTGCGTACCTCGTAAGCGCTAGTATGCCTCCTCGTCAGGTAGATGACCATGAGCTGATCTTCCAGGTCGTATCTAAGCATCCATTCGTCCACCGATAGGCCGGCGGCATCAGCCCGCAGGTCAAGGGCCTGGATGCCCTCAAGGAGGGCTTTCTTCCGCTCACAGATATCCCGGCCCACATTGGCGCCCCATCCTTTCATGAATTGTCGTGACCGTTCGGCACAGAAATGCCATGAATCAACGGCGGAGAGGGCCCGGTGGGGGGCATCTCGCGCCTCTCGCCATCTGGCAACCACCACGGCAGTAAATCCAGGCTGGCATAGCCAGAAGGTTTCAAAGCGGAAGCGGGGCCGCAGGGGTGGGCGTTCATCCTCCGAAGAGAGGAGTAGGGGGACGTGGTCTGAGCCAATCCGCGTAATTGCCCGGAGCGACGCTAGGGGGCAACGAATGTCCCACTCAGGGTAGGCGAAGACCCGATCGAGGACCGAGCGAGTCGGATCAACTTGGCGGTTTGTCCAAGTGAACCTGGCCCCGACTCGATCGAGCTCTCGCAGCCCCATGTTAGCAATGTAGTCATTGAACATTTGCATGCGAGGGAAGTTCACTAAATTATTGCTCTTGTCTTCTTCCGTCCTGATGAGGTTGAAATCGCCGCCCACTACCACCGGTAGCTGGGCGGAGGTTACCTTCCTACGGAGCTCCACGAGGAAGGCCTCAGACCGGCGGTGATCGGCAGGGCCATAAATTGCAATGATTTCCCATTTGAAATTTAGAGCCCGCTCAAACACCTCCATGCTAACGAAGAACTCTCCCCGGTCCATGCTTCCTACCTCAAAGGTGGCATCTTTCACGCCTAGGAGGATGCCACCTGAGTGGCCCATACTCCCACTAGAAGGGAGCCAATGCCAAGCGAACAAGTCGGAGCTCAGATGCTCAAGTTCCGACAGGGAGAATTCGGTACGCATCGTTTCTTGGATTGCCACAATGTCGATTCGCTCGGTTCGCATGTATTCTATGAGTTGGCAGCGTCGACCATCTTGGCCGAAACCGCGGATGTTCCAGAAGAGGGTCCGCATCACGCATCCATCGGGGGGCTGCTTGACCCCAAGACACGTGAGGCGCTCTGGGCGTGGAGGGCTGCGATACGCGAGCGGGTGCGGCCCCGGATCTCACCCGGGGCGGCCGCCGCGAGGGAGGCGGCGCTCGGAGCAGCCCCGGAAGGGGCTGCCAAGGAGGGGGGAGACATGCATGGGCCTCGGCCGGACGACCATCGAGGATTTCCCGCGCACGTATCACCTCGATCTGAACTAGAGAGGGGCAACCTCCCCCCTGAACACTATGGCCGAGTCCGCTGCCACCTTAGCTAGGTGGCCAAGCGGAGCCGACTCCAAAGCAGAGAAGGAACAAGTAGCAAAGGTGGCCGGAATGGACGGGGTACCTGTCTCGAGGTTCCGGGAAGCGGCCCAGAGCGCAGCCCGCTCGGGAATGGGCAGAGCCGGGCTACCCGCCGGCCTGGCCGCCTCAATCTGAGCGCTGCGTCGCGAGGAAGTCACCGGGGTCGAGGTCGACCGGCCCCTCCTGGAGTACGCCGCAGACCGAGGCGGGAATGGGGGGCGGCCACCGGGGTGGCCACCACCGCCGACAACCCACCAAGGGCGATGCACGAGGAGGCCGAGGGGCGGGTCGGCAAAGAGGCGGGCGCGGCCGGGACCAGAGCCATCGGCGCCGGGGTCACGTCCAGGACAGGGGGGACGCAGGCATCCCAGGTCCGCCCGACCCGGGGTGGCGCGGGGAGTGGAATGGGGTCGATCCCCTTCCGGAACCGGCCCATCCCCCGCGGGAGGTGAAGGAGCATCCGGCGAAGGTGGGGTAGCAGGCGAGGAGACGATCCCGGTGAAGAGCTCAGCGGTGATGGAGGGAGGAATACCGTCTGGGGAGCGGGGGGACGACGCCGGGAAAATGGCAAGGCTCGCGTCGGAAGCAACACTCCCGTCCGAAGGGGGTGGGGGCCGCCCCGTGGCCGCGGTCGACGCCCGAACCACCCCTGGAAGCTGTTGGGGGAGGAGGAGGATCGCGGGTGCTGTCCTCAGACTCGTCGTCGTCGTCCTTCGATCCAGAGTGCCGGTCATGGTGGGGACCACGATCGCTGCGATGTCCCCCTGGGCCCCCACCATCGGGGCTGCCCAAGAGGCTGTCGTCGGGGATGCGAGGGCGGCCGATGTGGTTCGGCGGCTCGGGAGAGATCCAGAGGTCGAACCCCTGGTCGTTGAAGAACACCCGGACCGTGACGCGAAGCTTGGACGAGTCAAGGCATTTGACCTTGACCCGCACCTCCTCCTCCTTGCGGAGCGAGAGCTCGTCCACCACGACCACCTTACCGAGGAGGCGGGACATGTTCCGAATGACCCGCTCCGAGCGCGCGATGTCGGGGAGGCCGCCGACGAGAATCCATGCCGTGTCCAGGACGGCCGCAGCCAGGGGGTCCCGGACCGGCACAGAGATGTCCACTACCAGCTTGTTGAGCGCGAGGGTGATGTCGCCGCTGCGGGTGCCGTAACTGACAACATCGGGGAAGACCACCGAGAACTGGTTGCCAGATAGAAGAGTGGCCTGCCAGTCCCAAGTGCAGTGGTAGAGGTGGTTGAGCTCGGCCTCGATCATCTCGGGGGACGTCACCCCGTCCCGGACGGTGACGATCGCGAGGAGCGAGGGTGAGGGAGGAGGGAGGTCCGGGACCTCAATGTGGAAGAAGTCGAGGCCCTCGATCCCATGCCCGTACATCATTAACTCCTCCGGCATCGGCCGGTCGGGGCAAAGGGCAGCCAGATGGCCAGGGCCGGCGCAAACGAAGCAACACTGGGGGCGGGAGCATGCCACCTGGGAGTGTCAAGCGATGCCGCAGTTGAAGCACTTGACGAGGTCGGCGGCACGGTCATCGGGGAGGAGGGCGGTCGGCGCGGGGATGGTCGGGTCGCGCGCCCGAGGAGTGGAGGAGGCCGGGCCGGTGCCCCTCCCCAGGCCCCTCTTCTTCTTGCGCTTGGGGCCTGTCTTGCCCCGACCGGCACTGTTGGTGCCCGGCGGGAAGCTAGGCTCACCGCGAGGGGGCTGGTAGCGGCGCGGCTCCACGAGAGGCGCTGGGGGATGCACACGGGCAGGGGAGCGGGACCGCCCGCTGCGGTGCGGCGAGCGGTCGCCATCACGGCAGCGAGGTGGGGATGGGAGCGGTGGCGCTGAACCCTCCAGTCGGCGGCCTGTGCGGGCGAGCGGGACCGGGAGCGGTCCCTGCGTTCAGCCCGGACCGGCGGAGGCGGAGAGCGGTATTCAGAGCGTGAGGGCGAGCGGCGGTCGGAGCGGGGAGGGGAGCGGCGGCCATCTCGAGCCGACAGCTGACGACGGAGATCAGCCTCATGGTGACCCTTGAAGCCGGGAGCTGGAAGCCTTCCGACAACCCACACACCTTCGCGTGGGAGGAGTTGCAACTGCCCATTGGAGGAATTGTAACCGTTGTTTGGCGGAGCTGCAACCGCATGTTGGAGGGCTTGCCACCGCAGGGAGCAGCCTCGCCGGCAAGGCGCGTTTCCCAGTGCTACGAGTGGCCTAGGGTGGTTTATTTCTAGGGCGAGCGGGAGACAGATGCACGTTGTAGCAGATGTTGGCTAGAATTGAGACGAAGGGGAGGCAGACGACGAGAAGGGGCACAGGATCTGATGGCTGTAGGAAGTTTAATCATGCGCTCGCGCGGTGACCGGCCCAAATTTGGGCCGGCTGACCGGCGCCTAGCGCTGCCCATTCCAAAATACAAAAGACTCGCCGCCGCGCTCCTCCAAAAAGCCCCCCACCCCGTCTCTCGCATCTCTCGCGAACTCTCGCATCTCTCCGCTGCGCCGGAACGCAAACCGCACCCTCCGACGCAGGGGATGGACGTAGAAGGAGGAGGAGGAGGAGGATCCCGAGCGGCGAAACGACGGGGAAGGAGGAGGATCCCGAGCGACGACCGGGGATTCACGTCGGCGGTGAGGCCCTGCGACGAAGGGCGCGGCATAGCGGCCGGGAACAGGCCGCAGAGGAACAGGAGGACGGCGCCGGACACCTACCGCGAGCCCAGCTCCGATGATGAGGTGGGGATCTCTCGTTAATCCTTACTTCCGGTGTACTTGTGCGCCACTTCGTGGTTAACGCGCGCGGCGATCGATCGCTCCTCTTCGAGGGTTTAGGATTTGCTTGTAGCGGCACCCATCGCACTATCTTATTCCATTTCATAATTTCCTTCCGGTCCTTCCCGTTGCTGTTCCTATTTTTTGCGATCGGGCGAAGTAGTTTAGCTGATCTGCGATTCATCTCCCTTTCTTTTTTACTTATTTCTGGACAGGTGTTTTGGTTTGGGTTAGATGATACAGTAGATCTCTCCATCTTGGTGCAAGGAAATTGCAGGGATGACCATCTAGGGTTCTACTAGTGTGATACGATTTGCCTTTATATCTGGGCTGAAGATCGTTGTCTTCTTGCCACCTTTTGCAAATATTTGTGATGCTTCCCATTTTGGTCTAATAGACGCTGTGATTTTTCGTTTAGGATGAGCTTTGGTTGGCTAATTTCATTTTACTTTTTAGTACACAGCACTACTGCAGTGCACACGCTAGTAGTCTTCAGCCTTCTGCTGCCGCTTTGGTTGGCTAATTTTGTATGTTGCAAATATAGGATGGTGAGGAACCCGTGAATAATCGAGCTGTTCAGCCTCTGAACATACCCAAGAGAAGTGATGCAGGGGAAAAGAGGGGGGCCAGAAATAAGAAATCAGATCAAGATGGCAGCAAGGCCCACTCCCCAGATGGGCAAAACCACGGTGGAGACAATACGGTAAATTACTTCACTTAGATATGTTTCAAATTTTATTTCTGCAATGGTTTTATGGACATTTTATAATTAACAAGACAAAATTTTGACATTCCTCAGCTATTTCTTTATTTTGTTTTGCAGACTAGCGATGATGAGGATTTCAAGCCTGCAAAGAAACGGCGAAGAAGAGATGCAGCAAAGTGGAAGGGTTCCACCGCAAAAAGGTTGAAGGAAGAGGAAGAAGAATATAAGGTCACATCCTCCAAGAATAAAGTTTCTCATGAAAGATATAATAAGGCAAGCTACTCATTATCTGGCATAAGTTGTTTACGGAATGACTTTATGTATTTATTTTCGTGAGTCTCATGACTTTTGTTGTTTCAATCATCTAGAATGGGAAGAAGATGTTGACCGGGGAAAATGCTCAAATGTGCCACCAGTGCCAAAGAAATGACAAGAAGAAGGTGGTCTGGTGTAAGTCATGCAATAACAAGCGATACTGTGGGAAATGCATCAAGAGATGGTGCGTGCATGTGTGAATATGTCTCCATATTGATTTCTGTTAATGCAAGTGCCAACCATTTACTGCTTTCTTCTGTAGTCCAAATTATATACACCTTTTGGTTAATCTGTAATTTTATCGCGCTAATACTGAAATTAACGCGGACATATGTGGACGCGGCGGAAATGTCCGCCTGCATCTCTATATTGCATGCACCGTTGCTTTTGTGGTATACAAATGTGTGTACCAGTATCTCACAATTTTGATGTTTATAATTAATACTGTTTTTCCTATCTATCATGGCACAACCGAAACTTTGAAATCTTCCCTTCAAATATTTTTATTCCATTGGTGACTCACAGAAAACAGTGGCTGTTGGTCTGATGTATTTCATAACGCTGCTGTTTTTGGGCGTGTAGGTATCCCAATTTGACAGAAGATGAATTAGCTGCAAAATGTCCGTACTGTCGCAAGAACTGTAATTGCAAGGCATGCTTACGAATGATAGGAGTTGAAGAGGTTTGCACTTAGCACATACGCTCTTCTTCACAGTATCTTGTTTCATGTTGATTTTGATTGTGTTCAAATGATTCTATTCTGCTTTTTCCCTCAATGATTTGTTTCATTTTTTATGAACCAGCCTCAACAAAAGGAAATTTCTGAAGAAAATCAAATTAGTTATGCATGCCATATCATGCGCTTGTTGCTTCCTTGGCTAGGAGAGCTGCAAAAGGAGCAGATGGAAGAGAAGAAATTAGAGGCTCGTATACTAGGTATGGTGTTCTAGGGCACAACAAGATAGAATTCAATGTTCATGTAGATTTTCATCTGGTTTTGTTTACAGGAGTTTCGATGGATGAAATGAAGTTGGAACAGATCAAGTGTGGTCCTGCTGAGCGTATCTATTGGTTAGGACGTTTCCATATTTACTTTCAACATGTGACTGTAGAAAGCATCTGATCCTGTTTCATTCCTCTACTGCAGTAACAGGTGTAGAACTTCTATATTCGATTTTCATAGAAGCTGCAAGCATTGTCTCTATGACCTGTGCCTCATCTGCTGCCGGGAGCTTCGCAAAGGTGAGATCCCCGGAGGAGAAGAGGTGGAGAATGTGCAGTATGAGAACAGAGGACAGGACTATATTTTCGGCAAGAATTTTCATTCAAAGGGTGAGAATCGAAGGGACTCTTTGAGGAGGAGGATTGACTCCCCAACTGGTGGTAGCAAATCTTGCTCTCTGGTACTATGGAGTGCAAATAGTGATGGTGGCATACCTTGCCCACCAAAGGAAATGGGGGGCTGTGGTGGTTCTGACTTGGACCTCAAATGCATGTTTCCGGAGAAAATGCATGCTGACTTACAAGAGAGAACTGACAAAGTTGTGAGGAGTGACATATTTGAAAAAACAACATTTAGTAGAAGTGACCAGTGCCCTTGTTTTGATCATTCGGGCACGGTAAGAAATGACATAAAGACAGTACGGAAGGCTGCAGATAGGAAGGGCTCAAGTGATAACTACCTTTATTGTCCAGTCGCCACTGGTCTCGGTGATGATGACCTAATTCACTTCCAGATGCATTGGGCAAAGGGTGAGCCAGTTGTTATCTCTAATGTTCTTCAATCAACCTCTGGTTTAAGTTGGGCACCGATGGTTATGTGGCGGGCATTGCGTGAAAGAGCCAAGGGCAAGGCAGAAGATGAGAAGATTGATGTGAGGGTAGTAGATTGCCTTGATTGGTGTGAGGTACCGAACTCTGTCCACATTTTTATTGGATGTCATAGTTGTCGATTTCTTTGATTTATTTTTAGTAGTAAGCAGTGATTGTGCCTTACTCTTGCCATATTTAGATGATGACAGTTGTTTTGCACTCTCGTGTGCTTGCTCTGCTTGCACGTCAGAAGTTCAAGCAGAAATACTCATGTCAGAACTTCAATCAGAAATACTTATGATGATACTTTAGCGATTACTTATAAAATTACAGAACTAATTACATATACGTACTAAGTTCCAGAAGAAACGGTAAATTATGTTTTCCATTTTATAAGGATCATTTTGGTACAGGGGTTTAATCAAGCAATTAGTATTAGAAAAATGACCGTGGTTCCCACACTGTATTATTTGTCAGGAGAGTGAATAGTTAACAAGCCATCAATTTTACATGCATATATCTTATATTTATTTTGAAAGAAAAGTGCACAAAATGTTGGCCTTATATTTTAAATTGGAAGGGGTACTAGTTTTATGGAATTTTATTGATTCATCAGTGAACTGAATTCCCCACTTTGAATAATGATGTTTACCGGAAAAGGCTTTCGCCACACTTTATATGTGAGTCCCTTTGAATTTCGAAAATTTTGGTTTAATATTTAGGCGCTTATTGTGCTATGTTTGATGTTGCAGGGGTCACTTAAAATCAGCGAGTTCTTTAAGGGATATAAAAATGGCAGAAGTCATCGCAGGCCTCACTGGCCTGAGATGCTTAAGTTGAAGGACTGGCCTCCTTCTAGTACATTTGACAAGAGATTGCCTCGCCATTGTGCTGAATTTATCAGCGCGTTGCCATTTCCTGAGTACACCGATCCAAGATCTGGTCCACTAAATCTTTCGGTTAAGCTTCCTGCTGGTGTCATGAAACCAGATCTTGGGCCGAAAAGTTACATTGCTTATGGATTTTCCGAAGAGTTAGGCCGGGGTGACTCAGTGACCAAGCTTCATTGTGACGTTTCTGATGCGGTATGTTGCTATTTTTATAACAATAGAGTTTTTTTTTTTGCCTCGGATATGGTTAAACTTTTGCCATGAAATGCTGGTCTCTACCTTGACGATCTGCATGCCACTTTGGTTATCTTGATTTCCTAGCAGATTTCCCTGTACTCTCTCGCTGATTGTTGCATAGTTGTTTTCTTATTTGTCTGTTGCTCTGGTTTAACTGTAACAGATGTCTAATTTAACCAGGTAAATATCCAAACACACACTAACGAAGTGCCATGTGAGACATATGATCTTTGTCGGATTAAAAAAGTCCAGGAAAACATGAGAAAGCAAGATCTTCAGGAACTGCGTGGGGATTTGAATTCATGCACTGAGCTTAGGGCACAGCCATCTGTTGATGGATCTTACGAAGCCGCGATGACTTCATGTAGTATGGAAAGTTATAAAAATAGTTCTAATGGTACGTATCATTACTTGTTTTGGGGAAATTGATTTTAGGTTTTTCTCTCATGTCATGTTTGTGTCTTGTAGGTTTGCACATAAATGCTCCACGTCGCGATGCTACAGATGACGTTAAGGATAAAGTGTCACCTCATAAATCTGTTACCAAATCCGATGAGATCCGCAACGGAACTCGTTTGTACTATCAACGTCGCGCTAACAGAAAGGTGCATCAAGATAAAGCCAGTGATCCTCCCATTCCTGGTAAATCTGATGAGATTGGCACAGGAATTCGTCGAAAGGTGCATCAAAATAAAGCTACTGATCCTCCCAAGCCAGTTCCTGAGAAGACAGAGAAAGATAAAACTGGTGGTGCTTTGTGGGATATATTCCGAAGAGAGGATTCAGAGAAATTACAAGAATATCTACGGAACCATGCCTCGGAGTTTCGCCACATCCACTGCAATCCTGTGAATCAGGTATTTTAAAAGAATCTGTTCCATTCATAGAAGTTACTTTTTGTAGTTTTCCTATCCTACATAACATATTTTGTTATATATTGTGCAGGTTATCCACCCAATTCATGATCAGACATTCTACCTGACAGAAAAACATAAGAAGAAGCTGAAGAAAGAATATGGTTAGTAAACCTTAGGTGTTAAATCTTCCCAAACAGTGTGCCTCATTACTTGTGATGTCATTTCCTTATGTGTTGGCTTGCTTGCTTTAGGTGTTGAGCCATGGACTTTTGAGCAGAAGCTTGGCGACGCAGTTCTCATTCCTGCCGGGTGTCCTCACCAAGTCAGGAATTTGAAGGTATGAAACCTCACTCTCTTTTGAATTTAGCACGGTGCTCAAGACTGTACCCATTTCCTTCTGTGCAGTCTTGCACCAAGGTTGCGATGGACTTTGTTTCCCCTGAAAATGTGGGTGAGTGTGTTAAGCTGACGGACGAGTTCAGGGCACTTCCATCTGCCCACAAGGCTAAAGAAGATAAGCTAGAGGTTAGTAGCACATATTCACGAAAATCATGCTTACTACTCACTCCGTCTCAAAATAAGTGTCTTAAACTTATTTTGGGACGGAGGGAGTATATTGTATGCGAGGAAAATTGATGATTGGTCTGAAATTGGTTTGGTTATTTATAGATCAAGAAGATGGCTTTATATGCGTTTCTCGATGTTCTCGAATTCTTGGGACGGCACGTGGAAGGGTAAGAGACTTAGAGACACTAGCCGTAATATTTTGTTTGTCACTGAGCTTTCAGTCAATGTGTTAATTTGGTGTGTGATGTATCAATCAGGTCAAAGAGCGGGGATGTCCAGCCCAACCAGTCCAGCGATGGTACTGCAGAGGAAAAACCTAAAAGGAGTACCCGCGCAAGAGGTGGCTCTCGGTCTCGGACGTGACTGGTTTGTCATCAGACTGCTCTCTGGGGCTGTGACTGAAACCATTAGAGCTCCTAGTTCAGTTAGGCATCGTTGGTCAGGGTGTCTACTTTGTTTGTAACGAGTAGATACGGGTAACAATTGACAAGTTGACTGCACATGCCGTTGGAGTTTCTTTCACTTAGATTTCAGCTGTGCTGTTGATATTCAGAGATGCAATTTATGGTTGTTTCAGACTTGAAATGATGCCTTATTTAATGCCGTGTGCTAACTATGTGATCCCCAATCCTCACAACTTGTTGAATTTGCATCGCAAATCAGTAGGAGCCTCATGCATAATTTAGCAATAAGACTGTACAATCTTATGCTATGTGTGTCAATTTAGAGCAGATAAACATATTATACAATGGATTATCTCAGTGTTATCTCTAACA
>NC_057796.1:103987126-103996237 GCF_018294505.1 Triticum aestivum
TGAGGAAGCACCGGGGGGACGAAAAGCCCCACCTGAATATATTTCTCATAGCTGCATAGCAGCAGGAAAAAAAACCCACGGCGCAGGGGGAACACAAGAGTTGAGTTTTCAGATTACAGAAGAATCACAAGTTCAGGGATTCTAGGTAGGTGACCCAGGCCAGCATGCCTCCTTGTTCATGGTTTTGCAGTCAAAAAGACCAAAGCATAAGATCGGCAGTAGCAGAACGTACAGCAGGGCTGATCACCGGCCTGTTCCCGCGGAAAACGACGCCGTGGCGATGATTCCAGATGGTCCACAGGAGCAGCAGGCGCACTGTGTCCCAGTGCAAGGCCGGCGCCGGCGCAGGCGGCCGGACCTCCCTGATGGAGCAGCAGCTCACACCGTCCCCGACCCCGACGGCGCCGCCATAAGTGGGCGACGCGGCAGCAGTCAAAGAGGAGATGATGCGTTGTTTCCGAGGACCTGTAGCAGAGCTCGCACCGGTCCTCATGCCGGAAATGTTTCCTGAGCAGGTTCGCCGTTGAGTGGACGCGGTCCCGGGCCACAAGTCACCCGAACAGCCGCACTCGCGGGTCGCGGCGGCACGGCGGCCTACCAGATAGACTCCTGTACAGGACAACGCTCGCCGGTGAAGGTAAGAAGTTTGTACACCTGAGGAGGAAGTAGCTTTGCCGTCGATAGACTTGACGAGGGAGCGGTCACCATCCACACCGGCTGTCGCAGTGGCAGCAGCTTCAGAAAGATGGGAGAAAAGCGCCTGTTGAGAGGGCCGCCCTCCGCACACCAGCTATCAACCCAGAATGTTGTCCGAGCCAGTGGCGGAGCCAGGAAATATGTATTAGGGGGGCCAAGTGCTGCTAAAACAAGTTAGGGAGGGCCAAATTATAGCAAAATAGATTTTCAGCAGCAAAAGATTACTAATTATGTCACTGTTCATAGCAGATTAGCAGCAAAATCCGGATGTTAGGGGGGCCACGGCCCCTGCTGGTCTCCCCTGTCTCCGCCACTGGTCCGAGCACCGTCTATGGATGCGAACGCAAGATAGGTCGCAGTAGAGAGGGAGCAGGGTCGTGGGCGCCTTCCAAACGGCCGACGCGAGGGCGCGCTTGTCGTCCACGTTGTGGTATTCTCACCAGAACCACACCGCCCAGGCCGAGCTCCGCGGCTGGTGTAGCCGATGTAGAAGTTTGACAAGCAGGCTGGCATTCTAGGCTGCCAGCTCGCACACCCCAAGACCAGTAGTGATTCTTTTTTGAGTGGGAACATAAAGGTAATGTGTTCATTATATAAGATTTACATGGGTATGACATACTATATTGCACCAGTTGTATCACAAAGTGAGTACCGAATACCGAATGTGAACCGTGCAAGAATCTGAACAAGCCAGGACGTGTACATAACTGCGATGAAAATGCAAACACAACACATTCTTATTTGGGGTGGAGGTTGACATAATCACCAGGACCATAAACCTCCGACAACTCTGCGAAAAAGCCGTTCTTCCTTCTAGGATTGCACCCCATATCCTTGCATAGTTGGTCGTTGTACCAAATGTTAAGGATTCCAATGCAGGACCTACGGAAGTAGCCACGAGAATAGCTTTTCATGAACTTGTCCCACTCAAGGACATCCCTTTGCATTGCTTGAACAGATGGTAATCTAAAGCCACCATCCATGAAGTGTGTTAGCCACTTGACCCGAAGTTCTGTTGTGTACAGGTTTGCTAAGCTCTCTGAATATCCGATGACTGCGAGCTGCGGAATCTTAGGATGGATGCATTCCCTAAATACCAAAGAAACGAAAAAAAACATTATAAATCTGAAACTCGTAATTCATTAATATATACAGACAAATGTTAATGTGGTAAACAAACCTGTAAAGAGGCACAGTTGTGGATGTTGACCCAATCGCAATCTTCTGAAAGTATTCTGATGTGAACATATCCTTGATCTTCTGATCCCCCTTGAATCCAGTTCCAAAGATCACTATATCGCTTTTTGTCGATGAAGATTCACCTTCAAGAAGCACACCTTCCTTGCAAAAGCTAAAGGTCTTGGACTTCTTGAGAATAATGCTACCTTCCTCTAGTCTCTTGTAGTGATCTTTGGGCGTGATGGCAATCAAGCATGTCACCAACGCCTCAAAAAGGCTATGGTCAGGTACCATGTCATACTTCTTCATTGGAATGGAGTAGTAGCTCTCAGCGAACTTTGAAAATATCCACCGCTGCTCATAGACAACATCTAAGAATTTAGTTGGAAAAAAATGCATAAATTGAATTCAAATAAGAGTGACATGTTCGGTTGCACTACCAATGGAGTCAAGGTGGTGGCCAAGAGGCTCAGGAGGAAACCTTCACCGGGCTTGTGAATAAGGAGTTCAGAGAAGCGGTTCAGATACAACTTTGATATGTGAACACCCCAAGCGTAGTAGTCAGGTATGATCCAATGCTTTGTTCGGACTATCATCGTACACGGTTGCTCCGTGCCTACGGTACCGAGAAGTATAACAAAATTCGTAAAGAACATAAATCGATGTTTAGTTAAGGAAATGAAAAGGCTTAATTTGCACACTCGTACCATTCACTTCTGCACATTCAGCAGCAATGTCGAGTGCTGATTTTAGGTACCCAACTACGGTCACACGCTTGCCCGCGATCATCTCCTTAGCTTTCGTGCTGCCCATTTTGGAATAGTCCATTGAGTGGATCACCTTCCCATCAAATGCTTCTGGACCTCTTCCGGGGGGAAACTCGGGTATGTTGGGCACACCACTAAACCTCCCAATGCAAAGGACCACGAAATCTACAACGTGTGTCTAGAGAAGAGAAAATATTAGGAACAATGTAAATCTAATAACCTTTTTTTTTGTACTATCCTAGGGTGGGTCATATAATTCCAGTATTATATACTCAAAACCAAGAGGCTAGATTAATTATGTATATGATTATGCTTTGATGTTCAGAGAGTTTGGATCTAAAACTAAGATTATCTATAAATAAGTCCCCAACAGTGAATGTACGTCTGTAATTTATCTTGATTGTTGAATTCTGTGACAGGTGGCATGCTGCATGCTATTTGTTTTTGTCGAACCCGCTATTTTAAAATCGTGTGGTAACTTGTCACTTTCAACTCGATCAAGTCGTACGTCATCAGATCTAAAATCGCACAAAATAATAGTACTAATAATGTGCAACCCTAAATCTAGAACACGGAAAATTAACATGATTTCTAACATGCAGCTATCTACTCCCTCCGTTCCGAATTACTTGTCGCAGGTATGGATGTATCTAGATGTATTTTAGTTTTAGATACATCCATTTCTGCGACGAGTAATTTGAAACGGAGGGAGTACTACTCCAGCTAGCAGCTACCGTGACGAACCAACAACCACTAGTAGAAAAAGGGTCAAATGTCAAGCACATTAGTGCCGGTTTGCTTTTGAGCCGGCACTAATGTGTGCATTAGTGCCGGTTCCAACGGCTAGCCAGCCACTTTCATTAGTACCGGTTCGTAGCCGACCTTTAGCACCGGTTCGTGCCACGGACCGGTACTAAAGTGAGTGGTGGCAGGATGTTGTCAGTCCGGAGCCCCTCCAGCACCTTTAGTACCGGTTCATGGCACGAACCGGTGCTAAAGGTCGTCCTACATAAACCCTTCGTCCACCCGAACTCGCTCTGTTCTTCCCCTTTCCCCTCTCCTCTCTGTTCTTCCCCTCTTTCTCTCGAGCTCATCACACATTTTGCCCAAAATTTGTCAAGATTTGAAGGCCCCCATTCATTCAAATGATCACAAAGGTTAGCAACTTTGTCCTTTCATCTCCCATTGCTAGATTAGCTCTTGCAATGCTTTGTATAGTGATTAATTTATGAGTTTAGTAATTTGGTAGAAAATATATGTGCTAGTATTTGATTTATATGCAATTTGTGGTCAAAACTAATACTTAGTTTGCATATGTAGGTGTGGTTTACTTAGTGCCTTCTAAATCTCCGTCGTAACCACAGTCGATTGCCCGCACCGTTCCGTCGCCGGCACCACCTTGTGGTGAGCCTCTTGTTCATGAATGTTTTACATTACCAAATTGATGTTTGTGTGATTTGGATATATAGTTACTCGTATAATTATCTTACCCGTACGTTGTTTGTTATACATAGTGCCATGGTTTTGATATCCGTCCCCGTCGGCCCTCGTCCTTGTTATGATTCGGATGTGGTATATTCTCTTTTAAAACTAGTTGTTGCATTTCGTGTTTATGACAAATTATGCCCATCAAGTTGACATAGATATTTTTGTCTAGGAGGTTTGTGAACCGGAAATTCCAACCGACCCTATTGTCGAGAGGTTAAATTTAGTTGAAAGAGAAAACGTGTATTTGAAAGAAAAATTGAAAAGAATTGAGGGGGAGAAGATGGAATTGGAGTTGCATGTTGCCGATGTCGTCGATGATCACAAGATCAAGATAGAGAAAATGCGCTTGAAGATTAGAAAGATTAGAAAATATGCCATTGATAGTGAGGCTTGGTATCATTATGTTGTTGGATCAATTGTTACCTTAGTTGCGATCTTGATCGCATTTGTTGTTGCATTTAAATTCTTTAGTTAGAGAGTTATTTGTTTGTTGCATTTAAGTCTTGTATGAACTTGTATTAATTTGGTCTATTCGGTGTTGTGTAATGAAGATGAGCCGACAATGGATGTACGATGACCGATGCTCTCCCGAGTTCATTAATGGCGTGCAAACTTTTCTGCTTGCGGCTGAGGAAAACAAGCGGGCGGATGGTTTTATGCCTTGTCCATGTTTAGTCTGTAAGAATGATCACAATTACTCTACGTCAAGAACCATTCACGTCCACCTGTTTAAGTCCGGTTTCATGCCCGACTATAATGTTTGGACCAAGCACGGAGAAAGAGGGGTTATGATGGAAGACAATGAAGAAGAAGAGGACGACAACAACTATCCTGGCCATGGGTTCCCTGAATACGATGATACAACAATGGGGGAAGAAGCTGAGCCGGCAATGCGGGAAGAAGCTGAAGAAGAGGCATCAGATGAGCCCGCTGATGATCTAGGTCGGGCCATTGCCGATGCAAAGAGAAACTGCGCAAGTGATTTGGAGAAGAAGAAGTTGCAGCGCATGTTAGAGGATCACAAGAAATTGTTGTACCCGAACTGCGAGCTGGCAAGAAAAAGTTGGGCACCACACTGGAATTGCTGTAATGGAAGGCAGAGAATGGTGTATCTGACAAATGATTTGGAAAGTTGCTGGTAATGATAAAGAATATGCTTCCAAAGGACAACGAATTGCCCAAGAGTACGTACGAAGCAAAGAAGGCCGTCTGCCCTCTAGGGTTAGAGGTGCAGAAGATACATGCATGCCCTAATGACTGCATCCTCTACCGCGGTGAGTACGAGGATTTGAACGCTTGCCCGGTATGCGGTGCATTGTGCTATAAGATCAGGCGCGATGACCCTGGTGATGTCGAGGGCGAGCGCCCCAGGAAGAAGATTCCTGCCAAGGTGATGTGGTATGCTCCTATAATACCACGGTTGAAACGTTTGTTCCAAAACAAAGAGCATGCCAAGGCGATGCGATGGCACAGAGAAGACCGTAAGAAAGACGGAAAGTTGAGAGTACCCGTTGACGGGTCGCAGTGGAGAAAAATTGAGAGAAAGTATGGGAAGGAGTTTGCAGATGACGCAAGGAACGTATGGTTTGGTCTAAGCGCAGATGGCATTAATCCTTTTGGGGAGCAGAGCAGCAACCATAGCACCTGGCCTGTGACTCTATGTTTGTATAACCTTCCTCCTTGGTTGTGCGTGAAGCGGAAGTTCATTATGATGCCAGTGCTCATCCAAGGCCCTAAGCAACCCGGCAACGACATTGATGTGTACCTAAGGCCATTAGTTGAAGAACTCTTATAGCTGTGGAATGGAACAGGTGTACGTGCGTGGGATGAGCACATGGGGGAAGAATTTGACCTAAAGGCCTTGCTGTTCGTGACCATCAATGATTGGCCTGCTCTCAGTAACCTTTCAGGACAGACAAACAAGGGATACCGCGCATGCACGCACTGTTTGGATGATACCGACAGTATATATTTGGACAATTGTAGGAAGAATGTGTACCTGGGACATCGTCGATTTCTTCCGAGCAGGCATCCCGTAAGAAAGAAAGGCAAGCATTTCAAAGGCGAGGCCTCGCCACCGTACTGGTGATGATGTACATGATATGGTCAGGGATTTGAAGGTAGTCTTTGGAAAGGGTCCTGGCGGACAACCTGTTCCGAATGACACTGACGGACGCGCACCCATGTGGAAGAAGAAATCTATATTTTGGGACCTGCCCTATTAGAAAGATCTAGAGGTCCGCTCTGCAATCGACGTGATGCATGTGACGAAGAATCTTTGCGTGACCCTGCTTGGCTTCTTGGGCGTGTATGGGAAGACAAAAGATACACTTGAGGCACGGGAGGACCAGCAACGTATGCATGGAAAAGACGGCATACATCAGGGTCATGCCAGCTACGCTCTTACCAAAGAAGAGAAGGAAATCTTCTTTGAATGCCTGCTCAGTATTAAGGTACCGTCTGGCTTCTCGTCGAATATAAAGGGAATAATAAACATGGCAGAAAAAAAGTTCCATAACCTAAAGTCTCATGACTGCCACGTGATTATGACGCAACTGCTTCCGGTTGCATTGAGGGGGCTTCTACCGGATAACGTTCGATTAGCCATTGTGAAGCTATGTGCATTCCTCAATGCAATCTCTCAGAAGGTAATCGATCCAGAAATCATACCAAGGTTAGAGAATGATGGTGCAATGTCTTGTCAGTTTCGAGTTGGTGTTCCCACCATCCTTCTTCAACATCATGACGCACGTCCTAGTTCACCTATGCGAAGATATTAGCGTTTTGGGTCCTGTATTTCTACACAATATGTTCCCCTTTGAGAGGTTCATGGGAGTCTTAAAGAAATATGTTCATAACCGTGCTAGGCCAGAAGGAAGCATCTCCAAGGGCCATGAAAATGAGGAGGTCATTGAGTTTTGTATTGACTTTATTCCTAACCTTAAGCCGATTGGTGTTCCTGAATCGTGGCATAAGGGCAGACTGGATGGAAAAGGCACGCTAGGAGGGAATCAAAAAATATGTATGGACGGACATTCTCGCACTGAAGCACACTACACAGTTATACAGAATTCCGCCTTGGTGGCTCCGTATATGGACGAACACAAGAATTTTCTACGCTCCAAACATCTGGAGCGGTCTGATGACTGGATTACACGTGAACAAACCAGGAGTTTCGCCGGCTGGTTGCAGACACGTACCATGCATGACGCCTCTATTGAAGATGACCTGTACTCGCTGTCCCAGTTACCATCTTCGAATATAATGACTTTCAAAGGGTACGAGATAAATGGTAATACATTTTACACGATCACCCAAGATAAGAAGAGCACCAACCAAAACAGTGGTGTCCGCTTTGATGCAACAACCAAGACGGGAAAGGAAACATATTATGGTTACATAGAGGAGATATGGGAACTTGACTATGGACGTGATTTGAAGGTCCCTTTGTTTCGGTGCAAATGGGTCAATATGACACGATATGGGGTAACGGAAGACCCGCAGTATGGAATGACAACAGTGGATCTCAACAATCTTGCGTATGCAGACGAACTATTCGTCCTAGCTAATGATGTGGCACAGGTTTTCTATGTGAAGGATATGTCTACCAAGCCGAGAAAAAGAAAAGATAAGGAAGCGAATGCATCATATGATGAGCCAAAGCGCCACATAGTTCTTTCTGGGAAGAGAAACATCGTGGGAGTGGATGACAAGACAGACATGTCAGAAGATTATGAAAAGTTTGATGAAATTGCTCCATTCACAGTGAATATTGACCCGAGCATCCAGTTAAATGATGAAGATTTTCCATGGCTACGGCGCAAAGGGACATACGCGAAGAAAAAGTTTCACACCCAAAGATCTGGGATGTGATCGGCTTCACTATCATTAATTTCTTCTATGTTTCACACCCAGGAGGGAATCTCTGTAATAGTTAGGGTAGTTATGTGTTTTGGCATTTGAAACGCGAAGAAATTTTATGTGCAAACAAATTCTTTCATGCATTTACTGATTTTTTTCAGCTAAATGACCCTGAAATTGAAAAGCATTTCAAATGAACTCAGAAAAGGTTGAAAGTTGGCATGGTATCATAATTTCACCCACATAGCATATGCAAAAAAGTAGAGAGGGTTACCGCAAAAACTGGATGCACTTCGTGTATAAAATGGACAATCTCTTTCGAAGTATCAGGGTTTCGGACGAAAACTCATCCGTTACAAAGGGATTTCATTTTTTAAATAACCTAAGCATTACCAAATTGAATATAGTGATAAAACACACTAATATTAAACATAAGAAAAAAAGAATCACTGAAAATCTATTTTCAAAGTTAAGTTATTCACAAACTAGTGATTCACACAAATTGCAAATAATTCAAAATGTAAACTATTCAAATTTGTAAACTACCGGCACTAACAGAAAGTTTGTAATTTTTTGTACCTAAAGCAAAAATATTCCCAAAGAAACTCTAAATATAGCAAAAAACAACTCAAAAATAAATAAACCAAAAATAAATAAAGCAAAAAATAAGAAAATAAAAAAGCCCACCTACTGGGCCAGAGCGGCCTGCATACGACTAGAAACTCAACCTGTAGTTGGGCCAGGATGCAGGCCCGCAAGCCCAGTAGGCCCACAGGCAGAGTAGGAGAGGTAGGCCCAGAAGGCCTGCTATTGAGAGGAGCTCAATGCAGTGCCCACGTCGGGGCTTATAAACTGGTCCTGGCGCTCCTCAACTAGCGAGGTGGGACTAAACTTCTGCGCCCCTCGCCTGGCAGCGCACACCCTTTAGTACCGGGTGGTGGCTCCAACCGGTACTAAAGGGGGGTCTTTAGTACCGGTTGGTGCCACCACCCGGTACTAAAGGGTTGCGCTTCCCGCCGCTTGGGCTGGCCAAATTTGACCTTTAGTACCGGTTGGTGGCTCCAACCGGTACTAAAGGCCCATCCTATATAAGCAGCACTTAGAAATTTCGTCAGTTTTC
>NC_057796.1:103996695-104005478 GCF_018294505.1 Triticum aestivum
CTCGCCTCGCCGGTGAGCGCCTGCCCCGGCCGCCATGTCCACACACACACACATTGTTAATTAGTTGTAAAATTGTTAGTAATTTTTATGTTATTAGTTATAGAAATATTTATAGAAATGTTAGAATTTTTTTTGTTTTTTAGTTATAGAAATATTATTAGAAATGTTAGAAATTTTTCTGTTTTTTAGTTATAGAAATATTAGAGATGTTATAGAAATGTTAGTTATATAGAAATGTTATAAATTTTTCTGTTTTTAAGTTATAGAAATGTTAGCAATTTTTCTATTTTTTAGTTATAGAAATATTAGTTATATATATAGAAATGTTAGAAATTTTAGAATTAGTTTTAGTTAGATGAATTAGATTAATGTCAAATTGTTAGAATTTGCATGTAGAATTTTAGTTATCACAATCCAATCATTTAAAAAATGTTAGTTTTTGCGGGCATATAGTATTTGTTCTCGACGATGCCCGGCCCGCATCCTCGCCGTCGACCTGTTCGCGACGACGTCCGGCTGACCCATGTCCGGGATTGGGCTCCGCCGGGCTGGCACTGGGAGGTGCTACCTGGAGGGGCGCGCCGCTTGGTGAGGAACCCGGCCTCGGGTCCCGTCGTCGATCCTGATCTCCTTTGGTGGCGTTCGCGTGGGCCACATTCGGTGCAGAGGGAGTCGGCCCCGCCGGAGGTGGTGCGTCGTCGTGTCAGGGAGGAGGACGAGCACGTCCATCGCTACATGGCTGCTATGGACGTCAGGTTCTCCAATACCTGGCAGGTTCTTTGGGCAGATGACCGGAGATATGATCCTGTGATGGTTCCTTGTCTTTGGGTGTCCACCGCCCGCGCCCCAGGAACCGCGAGTGGCCTAGATTCTTCTATAGTATTCGATATTTATTAGCTACCTAGCCAGTGATGTATTCGAGATTATATATTATTCGAGACGATGTATTCGAGATTATATATTATTCGAGACGATGTATTCGAGATTATATATTATTCGAGACGATGTATTCGAGATTATATATTATTCGAGACGATGCATATTATGTACTATATGATTCAGTTTTTCCTTATTGACTGCATCCATGCATTGTAATTTGAATACTAAATTGTTTTGTATTTCTTCTGTATTAGTTAAATAAAAGCTATGGCGGACAATACCGGCAGAGAGGGAGAAGAGGCCCTGTTCGAGATCATACGCAGCCCTAGCAGGCCAGATGGTCTGAATGAAGCAAATGGCGGCTCCCAATATCTGAACAATACCGGGGAGGGTGATGATAAGATATTCGATCTCGACGACCGAGCTGATGAAGTCATGAACTATGATTATGATTATGATGACGCAGACAATGATTATGATGACAAATACAATGTTGATCTTGAAATAACAAAGACTACCGGCGAGGTATATTTATATAAGCAGGCATCTAGTGATCATCACATGTTTTTTTATTTAAAGATATATTAACGAATCGATCTTTCTTCTTTCAGCCCTCCGGATCGAGCAAATCTGCTTCTACAGACAGCAGGACAAAGCGCGGCCCGAGCAAAAAGTTGAAGGAGGGTGTAAAGTACAACATCGATTCCATCAAAGCTAGTGGCGAACCCCTCACGCCTAAGAACATTGTGAGCAAGTTCGTTCGTCAGTGCGGAGTTCTTGTGAAGGACCAACTCCCGATCTCCATTCAAGAATGGAAAGAGCCAAAAACTAAATGCCCAGATGTTACTTGGGTCGACGACAGAGCAAAATAAAAGCTTTGGGAATCTCTGATGGAACATTTCACCCTACCAGATTATTTCACTGATGCAGATGTGCAGAAAGTCAAGGACGCTGCTCTTAAGAAGATGGCAATTGCATTCAACACCCACAAAAAAACTGTATGGGCCAACTACCTCGCTGCAGAAAGGAAGACTCCAGAATTCAAGGGAACACTGGAGAAGCAAAGAGAACACTGGCCCGCTTTCATGAAATTCAAGGAATCAGAATTATCTAAGGAACGGTCGAGAAAAAATAAGGCCAATGCCGCAAAAAAGACGCAGTTCCATAGGCTGGGTCCAGGTGGCTACGCGGTGGCAATGCCTAAGTGGGATAAGTCTGAGCAAGAGATGGAGGATGCAGGGGTCACTCCGGTTACTAGGAGCTGGCCCCTAGGTGCAGAACTTGGTTCTATGCGCACGGGAGGCGTTGGACCCGAAGACAGGCCTGGTTTCGAAGAAGGCAAGTCTAAACGGAGTAGAACAAAGTTACTTGACGCAATAGAAGATGCTTGAAAGGAGGTGTTCACGCCCAATAGAGAGAACGACGAGCTTACGCGCGCCCTGGGAAATCCTGAACACCCGGAAAGAACACGAGGCAAGGGCGTTATTCCCTGGTATGAGGGCTTTTCGGAATGGAACGACGACTACAGGGCCCGTGCAAGAAAGAAGATGGAGGAGGAGAAGAAGAGGAAGCTGGAGGAGGAGCAGAGGAAGCAGGACGCGGAACACCTTCAAGGCCTAGAAGCAAGGCACGTGGACTTGGCATTCAAATTCCAGCAGCAGCAGCAGATCGACTCACTTAGCCAGGAAAGGGGGTCTCAGCAGCGGCAGCAGCAAGCGGATGATCATCCAGCATTGGATAGCATCGTCCCATCCATGCCGAGAAGCAGCGTTGGTTCCGCCCCGGGCGACGCACTGCTGGATACATACCCTGTGGATGACATCATAGAGAACACTAACTGTGAGCTACACTACAAAATGAAGAACATATCCATGAAGGTGGCGAACGTCGTTGCTTTTACAATTACCCCCGAAGCAACCTTCCATTGCGCCCCGATTCCAGAGGGCTATGCTCGTGTCTTGGTTGATGAGGTGGTGGGCCCATATTCCGGGCTAGAGCTTGACATTTCTGGAGGTGACGACGAGCAAACACTGGGAGAGGCCATACATCGTTTCATCCTATGGAAAAAGGATTGCATCATCTTTCGAAGTCCACCGACACCGCGTCTGCCGACTCCTCCTTGAAGTCCGCCACCGTGTCAGCAGACTCCCGCTCCTCCAAGTCCGCCACCATGTCAGGCCACACCTCCTGCTTCAAGTCCGACACCGTGTCAGGCCACACCTCCTGCTTCAAGTCCGGCACAGCGTCAGGCCACTCCTCCTGCTCCAACTAAGCCACGTCAGCCGTCTCCGCCGCCTAAGCAATCGCAGAAGAGACACGCCGCAGCTATGGTGCGTAGCGGTACGAGTCGAGGTAGTACAGAAAGTACAGGCGGAGACAAGCGATATAAATATGGTCCAAGCAGCCTCGCTCCTCTTCCTCAGAGGCCTTACGACATGACCGAGGAGCAAAATGATGCAATAGTGCGGGCCGAAGTGGATGCTCATTTTTGACCGAAACCGGCAACGCCGCCGAGGGAGAAAGTGCCTGAGGAAAAGATTGACCACTTCATTCGTATGGCTAGACCACCAGCTCCCAAGCCTGTTGACTCAGACTATGAGCGCCAAATCAAGAAGGCACATCAAGCACGACTACAGAAAGAAGCGAGCTCGAGCTCGAGCCAACAAGCAGCTGCCAAAAATGCGGGAAAACCGTTCCCCAGCTGGGAGAACAGGCGGCGCAATCCCCCCCCCCCCGCTTGTTGTGCCAACAACACATGAGAGTACGCGCACCCAATATTATTGTGGGCAAACCGTTTACGTTCCCGAGCTGGGCGATGTGGTAATAACCGAGGAGCATATAATGCAGGCTGAAATGCTCAAGATCACTGTTGGACAACTCCTCGAGATCGAGCCCATGCCTCCTCTTAGAGAGGAGGAAATAAAACGGAAATATGTCCGAGGCCAACCTTTGATCGAGCCCGAGGAGGTCAAGAACCTCCCAACGAGAATGTATGAATTGCATGATTGGTACATGAAAATTACCAAGATTTCCAATCGAGAGTTCCTCATGGTGCAAGTCGAGGAAGATCATTACTTCCATAAAAAAGCTCTGGCCATTGAGTATTCAGAACTATTTCAGTTATTCAATCAAGATGCACTCAACAAATCTATCGTCAGTTGCTATTGTCTGTAAGTGATTTCTTTCTGTAATTTAAGTCTCAAGCTAGCTCTAGTGCTCATTGATTGATCATTAATTACCTGTAATTATATATCCTCACTATATATTCTTTTCTGTTGTATTATGCAGGATGAAGATGTATGAAATGAAAAAAGCTGGACGCTATGGCATTGGGTTCATTGACCCAAATACCGTTAATGAATACACATGGAAATTGGAATGGTGTAGACAAGATGTAGAGAAATGCATGCTAGAGTTCTTGAAGCGCCTCAATAGCAATGAAGATATATTACTTCCTTACAACTTCGAGTGAGTCACACTGTCTTGTACTACAAATTCTATTTTTGCTTACTAGCTAGATGTTAATAAGTGTATAGGGTTCAGGGTTATAGTTGATTAGTGTTATGCACATGCCCGCTTAATTTATACATGCAAATGTATGCGCATGTAGCTTCCACTGGATCTTGTTAGACATTAAAGTTGACGAAGGAAAAGTTGAAGTACTGGACTCACTACTTAAAAAAATAGTGACTACAGCATCGTGAAGGGAATAGTCGACAGGTTATTTCAATCATTATTAACTATATCTCGGCCTATTTAGTTCGTCATTTCCTGATATGAACTATTTTTAATAACCCCTTTATTAATTTTCTTTGCCGACGGGCAGGGCTTGGGCAAAGTACATCAAGGTGACTCCAGGAAAATGGCGACAAAAGCTATGTTGGTATCGACCCAAGGTAAGTAATTAAGTAGTACTAGCTAGCTAGCTACCATCTCTTTAATTCTTGTTTCAATACCATTAATTAATTAACATGTTTGATTAATTATTATCTGATTAAATTCTATTGTCGTAAAGGCCCTGAAGCAGGCGCCGGAGACTGAAGTGTGTGCATACTATGTTTGCGAGAACATTCGCATGATGGCGTCCGAAATGAGCAGATCTGATAGACAGGACTGGGTACGTTTGCCAGAATACTATTCACAAATCTTACATGATTGTCGATATCTAGTCACACAACTAATACACATGCATATTGATCTCCTTCTTAACAGTTCAAAGAGGTGCGGGACAAGCTCCTATCAGAGGAGCGCATACGAGCACTTCAAGAGGAAATAGCGGGATTTTTG
The DNA here is from genome assembly GCF_018294505.1 of Triticum aestivum. Lineage (NCBI taxonomy): Eukaryota > Viridiplantae > Streptophyta > Magnoliopsida > Poales > Poaceae > Triticum > Triticum aestivum. The sequence goes on from NC_057796.1 coordinate 104,001,862, forward strand.
CTCGACCAGGTCATAGATCCCAAAGGAGAATACTATTACCCGCTACCGCTCCCATGAACCACTTGTCATCGTGCTCCGAAGGCACCAAGGCAACATGTAGGAGAAATTGTATATATATATATATATATATATATACATGTGTATGTGTGAATAATTAATGGTGGTTGTGAGACATTTGATTATATATATATGATCGGTTCTACGAGAAAATCTATTTATATATATATGCATAACGTGTACAATATGTAGTATCGTAAAATACCAGCAAACAAAAACAAAATTAAATGAAAAACACAAAATTAATGAAAAAATAAAAATTAAAACCAAAACCCCAAACATTTAGTACCGGTTGGTGCTACCAACCGGTACTAATGGTCTACCAGCACCCAGGCCTGGCTCGTGCCACGTGGTGGCACTTTAGTGCCGGTTCGTGCCGAACCGGTACTAGGGGGCTTGGCTTTAGTCTCCACTCCATAGTGCCGGTTGCAGAACCGGCACTAAAGACCCTTACGAACCGGTGATAAAGGCATGTTCTGCACTAGTGAACAATTAGGATCCTAAGCCGAGAACTAAAAGTTTCCAAGTCAGATTTGTACCTACATGAACCGAATTCTTACCTCGACACCACGCGGTCAGAGTGGTAAGCAATTGCAAACCAACCTCAATAAAAACAAAAATATTACCTCGACGTGGTCATCGCCGCTGGCCACCTTGAGTCGCCACTCGCCATCGCCAGAGCCGAACGCCTCGCCGCTCCCGCCCCACTCCTCCCACGCCGCCAGCTTCTCCTCGCTGACGCCAACGTACTCCATCCCGAGCACCCGGTGGCCGAACCTGACGCAGTCGAGCACACCGAAATGGCGCGCGTAGGCGTCGAGATAGTCCATGACCTGGCGGTGGTCCGGGAAGACCTCCGTCACGGACTCCGGCCACGGGAAGTCGGAGTACTGGTACATGGGCCGCGGCGTCTGCAGCGCGGTGCACTCCGGCGGGTGCGCCCACACGCCGCCCAGGACGGTGTCGGCCTCGAAGACGACCGGCCGGCAGCCGCGCTCCAGCAGGTGCTTGCACGCCGCCAGGCCGCTCACGCCGGCGCCGACGATGGCTACACGCTTTGTTTCCATCGGCTCTCTTGGTCTGTATACGAGCAAGAAGAAGGGAGGTGACTGGCTGACGGCGGTGTGGGTTTTTGATAGGCGAGGTGGGGTACTTATAGCAGGTGGCCAGAGACACAGAGCACGTCTTACTACTCTCTGTCTAATAATTTTTTTATATATATAGATGTCAACTCACCAGCTGGGGCGGTTGTAGATAAGTTGCAGAAAACCTCATTATATGTTATCTATGCTATTTTAGGAGATGCCAATCGCTGCATGTTATGCGGGCGTCCAACGTCCAAATTAATTTATCAGAGGCTCATCTCTGCATGTTTTTTTGTTTATACGCGCGCCCAAAGTCCAAACTTCTGGGGGCTAGCTCTGGCTAAGCAGAAGGCCAGAGAAGTAAATAACGTGCATCTCACCCGGACATCTCATGGAGTTTCTACACTTTGAATGCATATGCAACCGGGCAAACAGTAACATCCAAACAAATAGGAAAAAAAAATTGAGACAAAAATTGTTGAATGTTTTGTCTCAACATGCAAAATTTCATGATGAAAGAACATTCGCGGAGGTCTGACAAAGAAAACAAAAACGATGTTCCAAGAAGAACAACTTTTTAAAGCATTTTGGGACATTGATTTTGGGTTTTTGTACAGACACGATTGTTTTTTCATCACAATACTTTGCAAGCTGGTAAAATATTCAACAATGTTTCTCACAAAATAATCAAAATATTCCTATTTCTCAATATCTACTTTTCATCCCAGGTGCATATGCACCAGAGAACATAACAACACTTCCGCACCTCACAGCGTCTTTTTTACGAGTCGTTTAACTTACAATTTGGGGGTAATAGATTCTACATTTTGTCTTTATTGATATTACCTTTTTATTCTTTTTCACCATAGATTGGTGCTTTACTCCACATTTCAACAATTTTTCATGGACTGGAGACTTCAGTCCAGTTTTAAGACTCGTGTCCTGGCCACAAATAGTTTGGAAACTTTTTATAATTAATAACCATGGTTCAAAAAAACCTTAATAACCAGAACCGTTACGCCTGGAAAAAACTCACTTGCTGAACTCTGTATTGGGTTATACTTTGCAAACAAAAAACAACTATGTTGAATATTATAGTGCTATTGAACCTCGTGACTCCCCCCTCCTCCCGCGGTGCTCCCACGAGCGTCCGGGAGGCTAACCCTAGAACCGCTGCCTCCCCTCCCCCTCCCTTGCCGCCGCCAGGGGGCGCAAGCGGGCGAAGCCCGGTCGTTGCCGACGGCGGCAGGGCCCCTTCGTCTCCTTGCGCGGGGGGTGCGACACGGGCCGGATCTTGCATGCCGGGATAAGGCGCTAGATGCCGGGTGCGGCAGCGCGGCGTCGCTCCAGAGCTGACCGATGACGATAGCGTGGTGGCGGTGCGACGGGCGGCATGGTGGTGGTGCACGCCGTATAGTGCTGATGTCGGCCACTACTTCGTCGCGACGCGTCCGGATCCGCCTCGGCTGTTGCGGGTCGTGGGCGGCCTTCCTTGCCATGGCTCACTAGTGGTGGGGTGGTGGCACGGCAGTGGTGGAGGTGTGCGGTCCCTGTCTAGTCGGGCCCTTGCGGCTGGACGACGGCCCTCCGTGCGGGAGGGCCTCCCTGGTGGTCACCCATGGCTGTGGCGCCGACTATTCTGCCCCCTCCTGTTCAGCATCAGGCGGCTGTCGGTGCTATCCCGCTGGTCCGGCCTTCGGCTTTTGGGTGCAAAACATGGTGGTTTCTGAGGGGAGGCTGGTAGGAGGGACGGGTGTGCCGTCGCGTTGCCCGTCGCCGGCATAGAGGGTGCCGATCGTGGCCGTGTGCCGCTCCTCCCCCTCTTCCTCCCCCCGCCCCCGCGTCTTTGGTCACGGTTCTAGTGTTCTCGCGGCAGGGTGGTCGTCGACGGTTCCAGAGGCGGTTGAGGTCGTGGATCTAGCCAAAGTCGCGACCTTTGGTGGTTCTTGGGGTGGTTTGGTGGTTGGGCGGCGGCCCTGGCGGCGGTCGGAGGCGCATTGGTCGTGGGTGGATTGTGCGGCTCGGATGCGGACGGGCAGCCATGGCCGCTCGAGCAGCATGGCTTCGGGTGGTTGGTGGAGTGGGAATGCGACGAAGGGTGGAGCACCAGGGTACAGCACTGGCTCAGTCCTTGCACTGGTTGACGGTGATGGCGTCCTCGTACGTCGTTGTAACACCCTGAGAATCATGCTACAGTAACCCCCTGTGATTAAGCTAATCATGTTGCTAAACAGGGCTTGATCACATTTGAACCACACCCTTGTCAAACTCCTAGTTCAAACTTCAAACATAATTAAAGTGGAAAATAAAAGTTTTCAAAATTCAAACAAAAATGTTCAGTGGGTGCCAAATATTACACTGGTAATTATGGTGGAGAGAACACATTTTTATAAAATGCCTAAATACTTTAAATGAAATAAAACAGAAAAGGAAATAAAACAAATAAAAGGAAAACAGAAAACAGAAAAAAAAAGA
>NC_057796.1:104006365-104015444 GCF_018294505.1 Triticum aestivum
GCCGTTGCTTTGAGCTCGCCGCCGCATATCACCTCGCCGCCGTGGCTACCGTGGCCTGAGCTCGCGTCCGAGCTCGTAGTCAAACTCCTGGAGCTCCCAGGAGCCCAACGAGCCCGCGCCCGTGCCTCCCCGTGCCTCCTAGCATAGCCTCCGTTGAGCGCCCGAACGCGCTGCCGCCTGCGCTCGTCGCCGGCGTGCCTCCGGTGACCAAATGGTCACGGGCCAGCGCCCGTTGCATTCGCCTCCTAACGCACGTCCCACCTAGCCTCTCCGTTCGCTCGCTAGCATGCTGCGTCGCCCTTTCCTCTGGCGTCCGACTCCGGTCGTCCGCCGATGAGCTCGCCGCGCTCGATTCCGGTCACCCCTGCCGCCACAACCACCACCGTTGGACGCGGCGCAGCCGTAGCTTTCGAACGCGACCAAAAACTCCCTGAACGGTGCCCTGTACGTGGATTCCGGCGAGGTCCCGAGCGCCTCCGCCGTGTTTTCGGTCGCCGGCGTTGCTCCGGCGCCGGCCGCCGACGTGGCACACCTGGGGCCACCCTTGGGTCACTGCCAGTGGCCCCCACGGGCCCCAGTTGACTGGGTTGACCCAGTCAACTGCTGACTGGGCAGGCCCAGTCACTGACATGCGGGCCCCGCCGCAAAAATTAAAAAAAGAAAAGAAAAGGAAAATGTTTTATAAATAAAAATAATTAGTTTAATCAATCTCTCACTGGCAGGTGGGCCCAGTAGTTAATTAACTAAAAACTAATTAGTTAATCCTCTGTTAACCCACTGTCTATGACAGGTGGGTCCCCCTTGTCAGTTTGACCAGTCAACCCGGACTGTTGACCGCTGACGTCACTCATACGTCATGCTGACGTCATATCCCTTTTTCTGTTAATTAAATAATTCCAGAAATTCAAATAAACTTTGAAAATTCATATCTTTTAAACCGTAACTCGGATGGAAATACTTTGTACATGAAAGTTGCTCAGAACGACGAGACGAATCCGGATACGCAGCCCGTTCGTCCGCCACACCTCCCTAACCTATCGAACACGCAACTTTCCCCCTCCGGTTCATCTGTCCGAAAACGCGAAACATCGGGAATACTTTCCCGGATCTTTCCCCCCCTTCGCCGGTACCACCTACTGCTGCGTTAGGGCACACCTAGCACCGCTCATTGTCATGTCACGCATCGTCATGCTTATGTTTGCATTGTATTTACTGTTTCTCCCCCCTTCTCTCCGGTAGACTACGAGACCGACGCTGCTGCTGTCCAGTTCGACTACGGAGTTGACGACCCCTCCTACTTGCCAGAGCAACCAGGCAAGCCCCCCCTTGATCACCAGATATCACCTATTCTTCTCTATACTGCTTGCATTAGAGTAGTGTAACATGTTACTGCTTTCCGTTAATCCTATCCTGATGCATAGACTGTCCTTGCTTCTACTGTTGTTACCTTTACCTGCAATCCTACATGCTTAGTATAGGATGCTAGTTTTCCATCAGTGGCCCTACATTCTTGTCCGTCTGCTGTGCTATACTATCGGGCCGTGATCACTTGGGCGGTGATCACGGGTATATACTTATATACTCTATACATGACACTTGTGGTGACTAAAGTCGGGTCGGCTCGTAGGAGTACCCGCAAGTGGATCTTTGTGGCGGAGCGACAGGGCAGGTTGAGACCGCCTAGGTGAGAGGTGGGCCTGGCCCTGGTCGGCGTTCGCGGATACTTAACACGCTTAACGAGATCTTGGTATTTGATCTGAGTCTGGCCATTTGGTCTATACGCACTAACCATCTACGTGGGAGTAGTTATGGGTATCCCGACGTCGTGGTATCAGCCGAAGCTCTTTTGACGTCAGCGACTGAGTGGCGCGCGCCGGATTGGACTGGAACGCCACTAGGCTAGGTCTGCTTCCGGCCGCGTACGCAACGTGCAGGTGTGCATAGGGCGATGGGCCCAGACCCCTGCGCGCATAGGTTTAGACCGGCGTGCTGGCCTCTCTGTTGAGCCTAGGTGGGGCTGCGACGTGTTGATCTTACGAGGCCGGGCATGACCCAGAAAAGTGTGTCCGGCCAAATGGGATCGAGCGTGTTGGGTTATGTGGTGCACCCCTGCAGGGAAGTTTATCTATTCGAATAGCCGTGTCCCTCGGTAAAAGGACGACCCGGAGTTGTACCTTGAGCTTATGACAACTAGAACTGGATACTGAATAAAATACACCCTTCCAAGTGCCAGATACAACCCGGTGATCGCTCTCTAACAGGGCGTCGAGGAGGGGATCGCCGGGTAGGATTATGCTATGCGATGCTACTTGGAGAACTTCAATCTACTCTCTTCTACATGCTGCAAGATGGAGATGTCCAGAAGCGTAGTCTTCGACAGGACTAGCTATCCCCCTCTTATTCTGGCATTCTGCAGTTCAGTCCACTGATATGCCCCTTTACACATATACTCATGCATATGTAGTATAGCTCCTTGCTTGCGAGTACTTTGGATGAGTACTCGCGGTTGCTTTTCTCCCTCTTTTCCCCTTTCTATACCGGATTGTCGCAACCAGATGCTGGAGTTCAGGAGCCAGACGCCACCGTCGACGACGACACCTACGACACTGGAGGTGCCTACTACTACGTGCAGGCCGCTGACGACGACCAGGAGTAGTTAGGAGGTCCCAGGCAGGAGGCCTTGCCTTTTCGATCGTTGCTACTTTTGTGCTAGCCTTCTTAAGGCAAACTTGTTTAACTTATGTCTGTACTCAGATATTGTTGCTTCCGCTGACTCGTCTATGATCGAGCACTTGTATTCGAGCCCTCGAGGCCCCTGGCTTGTATTATAATGCTTGTATGACTGATTTATGTTGTGATATCTTCCCGTGAGTCCCTGATCGTGATCGTACACATTTGCGTGCATGATTAGTGTATGGTCAAATCGGGGGCGTCACAAGTTGGTATCAGAGCCGACTGCCTGTAGGAACCCCCCTTCCACACTCCTTGGCCGAAGTCGAGTCTAGACATTGCAAACTTTTACTAACATGGCTGTGCGGCTTACGGGCCCACGTCGCCATTGGGTGGTACTAGGATCTTTTACTCCTCGACCTTTACTCTGGGACTCTGAACTCTCTTCTATTCGGGTTAAACGAATTTACTAACTCTAACACTAGGATCCCGTGACCGCGTTCACCCCAAAGATGGATAAACCATAGTTGTTTCTTAGAATAGTATTTTGAACAATTCACACACTGTCATTTGACTCCTTTGAAACGTCTTTGCCTTCAGATGGAACCCACGAGGCAGGTTGTTCGCCACACGATGGCCATTGGTGCCTCGGGATCACCTGCGGTGCTAGCTGAGATGATGACCTATCTGGGTTATCGCTGGCACCCTGAGTACACCGTCTACGAGGAGTACCAGGACTTTAACCAGGAGCAGTACCGTGCCATCGTCCACCTCTATTCTCGGGAGTACGACTCCACTACTGTGCTGCACACCGCACATGGTGTTGGTGTGACCATCGATATGGCTGTCCACGATGCTGCCTATGCTGCTCTGACACGTCTTCGTGGAGAGTATCGGGAGTTGGACACCTCCCCTTTCAGGCACATTGCTATCGCCTCTGATATTGGTGCGGAGGGATACTATACCGCTGCCTACTCCACTGTCACCCGAGAGCCCTTCTACCATCAGCACTTGGTTCTGCATGCTGATGGGCTGGATCGAGCTAACCGAGCTCTTCGCCACGAGATGTACACCACCCGTCAGCACCTTTACCGTGCTCTGACGCTACTGCACCCCTTTGTCCGATCTGGACAGGTACCGCGTTCTGCGATCTACCCAGCCAGGACCGTGATGCCCCACGGTGTCGGTTGGCCAGAGGTGGGAGGCTACTCTCCCGCACTTGGTTGTCTTCTGCCACCTGAGCGTCGGACTCTACACCTGAGTATCCGCGGGCCCCAGTCTGCTGACGTGGAGGGCTATCCGTTGCCTCACTACCAGCTGTCGGGCTACGATTACCTCCGCAGTACCTCTTGGGACTGATGTAGACTTGCTTGTAGTATTAGTTTCAGTCGCCGCGAGCCTGTGTGCCGCCTATGATGCTTTAGTCTATGTACCGAACTCTGTGTACTGAACTCTATGCATGACCCCCTTTTGTAAGCTATGCCGACTACTATGTAGTAGCTATCGTGCTCCTTTCAATTATGCATGTTTCATCATGAATGATTCTTGTCATTGCAAATTTTCTCAATGCTGAACTACCCCTGTTATATATTAGCAGGATGGTTAGACCAGGTGGTCGTGGTCGTGGTGGCGATGCCCCACCACCACCTGAGTACATGGCTGGTATGATCCAACAGTTTGAACTGAACCGCCAATTCATGGAAAATATGATGGCTCAGTTTCCTCGCCCCAATATGAACCAACAGCCAGCTCAAGTGACTCTTCAAGATTTCATACGCCTCAACCCAACCATCTACCGCAGCTCAACTCAGCCTCTGGATGCTGATGACTGGCTCCGTGACATCACCTATGAGATGGAGTCTGCTGATGTAGCCCCTGCCAGCTATGTCAATTTTGCTTCCTTCTTCTTGAAGGGACCCGCAGCTCAATGGTGGGACAGCCACAGGCGTACTCTGCCAGCTGGAACAATCATCACCTGGCCAGACTTCCAAGCTGCTTTCCGTGCCCGCTTCATTCCTCAGGGAGTCATGGACCGGAAGAAGCGTGAGTTCCGCAACCTCACCCAAGGCAACAAATCTGTCGAAGCTTATCAACGGGAGTTTCTGGACTTGTCCCGCTATGCTGAAGAAGACATCGCAACTGATGCACGCAGACAGGAGAAGTTCCGTGATGGCCTTCAAGCTGACATCAAGCTCGCACTTCTAGTGCATGACTTTGCTGATTTCGCCACCTTGGTGAACAAGGCCATCAATGTCGAAACTGGTCTGCAGGAATACGAGAGCTCTCACAGGCGCAACCGTGACACGGGCTCATCTTCGGGCCCGCCCTCACAGAAGCGTAAGATATGGATCCCGAACAGCATGTATCGTCCAAATGCTTCTGCCCCAAAGCAGACCTATGCTGCCCCTCGTCTGCCTACACCACCGTCCAGGCAGTCAAGACTTCCAGCTCCACCATCCCAAGCTCCTGTTCCCACTCCGAATAATGGCTTGTGCTTCAGGTGTGGTCAACCAGGGCACCGTGCTAAGGAATGCAACCAGAACCAGAATCAACTGGCCCTTCCAGCAACTGGCCGTGGTAACAATCAGCCCCGCAACAACAATGCTAAGTCTTATGGACGTGCTCATGCCAACCACGTTGATCTCAACGAAGCTCAAGACCAGCCTGCTACTGTGATGGGTACACTCCTCGTAAATTCAGTACCAGCATCCGTTTTATTTGATACAGGTGCATCGCATTCATTCATGTCAGAAGATTTTGCATACAAGCACGACGTTAAATGTGAGGAGATGAACACCTCTGTATTGGTCAAAACCCCCGTGGGACAGTGTCAAACCTCCTTGGTTGGCATCGATGTCCCCGTGGAAATCGAAGGGCTGGAATTCTATGCCTCTCCCATTATCCTGAAGTCGTCTAACATCGACCTCATTTTGGGTATGGATTGGTTGAAAGCGCATACTGCTTCTATAGTTTGCGCCACTAAAACCGTCCATCTGCTACACCCTTCGGATGAAATAATTGCTTACCAAGCTCATCTGGTGCAAAATGCCGAGGCAAGGCTCTATGCATTGAACGCTGCACCACTCGAGGGCATTGAAAACATTCCCGTCGTGCGTGAATTCCTCGACGTCTTCCCTGAAGAACTTCCAGGGATTCCCCCTGCTAGAGCTGTCGAATTCATCATCGACTTGAAACCAGGCACCACTCCTATAGCCAAGCGACCCTACAAAATGCCGCCGCATGAACTCCTTGAGCTTAAGGAGGAAATCGACAAGTCTCTTCGCAAAGGATTCATTCGCCCAAGTTGCTCTCCTTGGGGAGCACCTTCTCTCTTTGTCAAGAAGAAGGGTGGGACAAACCGGTTAGTTCAAGACTACCGTCCTATAAACCAAGCTACCATTCAGAATAAATACCCTCTTCCTCGGATCAATGATCTGTATGATCAACTGGCGGGTTCGTCAGTGTTCTCTAAGCTCGACTTGAGGTTGGGCTACCACCAGATCCGTGTTCGCGAAGAGGATATCCCAAAGACCGCCTTCGTGACTCGCTATGGTTCTTACGAGTACACCGTCATGTCTTTCGGTTTAACCAATGCTCCAGCCACCTTCTCTCGTCTGATGAACTACATATTCATGGATTACCTCGACAAGTTCGTCGTGGTTTATCTGGATGATATCCTGATATTTTCCAAGAACGAAGAAGAACATGCTGAGCATCTTCGACTTGTGCTGGAAAAGCTACGAGAACATCAACTATATGCCAAGTTCTCTAAATGTGAATTCTGGCTACCCGAAGTAACCTATCTGGGGCATGTCATCTCTAAGGATGGTATTGCCGTCAACCCCGAGCGAGTTCAGGCTATTCTTGATTGGACTCCTCCCAAGAACGTTAAGCAAGTCAGAAGTTTTCTCGGTCTCGCCAGCTATTGCCGTCGATTTGTCGAGAACTTCTCCAAGATCGCCAGGCCTCTGACTAACCTGTTGCATAAGGGCGTCAAGTTCCAATGGACAGACAAATGTCAGGAAAGTTTCCAGGCACTCAAAGACAAGTTGACTTCTGCCCCAGTTCTAGCTCCACCTGATACTAAGAAGGACTTCGTCATTTACTGCGACGCTTCCCGTCAAGGATTAGGCTGTGTCCTAATGCAAGACCGCAAAGTGATTGCTTATGCCTCTCGACAATTGCGCCCTCACGAAGAGAACTACCCAGTTCACGACCTCGAACTTGCTGCTGTCATTCATGCGCTAAAGCAGTGGCGACATTACCTTCTCGGTAATCGTTGCGAGATCTTCACTGACCACCAAAGTCTGAAGTATCTGTTTACTCAACCAGATCTGAACCTCCGTCAACAGAGATGGATGGAGCTCGTTGCAGACTTTGACTTGGGTATTTCCTATACGCCAGGCAAGGCTAATGTAATGGCTGATGCCTTGAGCCGCAAGTCTTACTGCAACCACCTCCAGGTTCATAAAGTTCAGCCCTCACTTGTTGAAGAATTCAGGAAGCTGAACCTCCATATTGTTCCTCCGGGTGCACTCGCTCCCCCTCCTAAGAAATTTGGCAAGGTGAACCTCCACGTTGTTGCCCAGGGTTCCCTCAATACCCTAGTTGCTAAACCAGATCTCGAGGACAGCATCAAAAGGCTACAGAGGTATGACTCTGAAGCCCACAAGATTAAGCGCTACCTCGCAGAAGGAAAGCCCTCATTCTTCACCATTGCTGAAGATGGCACCCTATACTTCAAGGGCCGCCTAGTGGTGCCATGTGCGGAGAAAAACCTGGATATGACACAGGAAGTTATGAAAGAAGCTCATGACACGCCTCTTTGTATCCATCCTGGTAGTACAAAGATGTACCAAGACATCCGTCAGAGATTCTGGTGGACTAATATGAAGCAAGACATTGCTCGTTATGTTGCTGAGTGTGACGTTTGCCGTCGTATCAAAGCAGAACATCAAAGGCCTGCTGGAACTCTGCAACCTATCTCTATTCCTGAATGGAAATGGGACCATGTTGAGATGGACTTCGTCACTGGATTTCCCAAATCGCAGAAAGGTAATGATGCTATTCTTGTCGTCATTGATCGGCTTTCCAAAGTTGCACATTTCCTGGCAGTCAAAGAAACGATCACTGCTAGCCAGTTGGCAACGCTCTATATGTCCAGGATTGTTTCACTCCACGGTATTCCATTGGTTATCAGTTCAGACCGTGGTAGCTTATTCACTTCCAGATTCTGGGCAAGTTTCCAAGAAGCAATGGGAACTCATCTGTCATTCAGTACTGCGTTTCATCCTCAATCGCAAGGACAAGTTGAACGCGTCAATCAAGTTCTCGAAGACATGCTTCGAGCTTGCGTTATTTCCTTCGGCAAGAAATGGGAGGAATCTCTCCCGTATGCTGAGTTCTCTTATAATAATAGCTATCAGGCTAGTCTGAAGATGGCCCCCTTCGAAGTGTTATATGGACGAAAGTGCCGAACCCCTCTGAACTGGTCAGAAACTGGGGAACGTCCACTCTTCGGTCCGGATATTATCCAAGATGCCGAAGAACAAGTCCGCATTATTCGCGAGAATCTCAAGACTGCTCAGTCACGTCAGAAGAGTCAGTATGACCGTCATCATAAAGACATGGTCTATCAACCTGGCGAAAAGGCTTATCTTCGAGTCACACCTATGAAGGGTGCTCACCGATTCGGGATCAAGGGCAAACTAGCTCCTCGCTATATTGGCCCATTCACTATTCTCGAAAGGCGTGGAAAAGTGGCATACCAACTGGAACTACCGCCGAACCTTTCTCAGGTTCACGATGTGTTCCATGTGTCACAGCTCCGCCGATGCTTCAAGGATCCAATCCGAGCTGTGGATCATGAAGTGCTCGAATTGCAGCAAGACCTCTCCTATAAGGAGCATCCGGTCCGCATTCTCGACCAAGCTGAACGCCGCACACGTCAGAAGGCGATCAAGTTTCTCAAAGTCCAGTGGTCGCACCATTCTGAAGATGAGGCCACTTGGGAACGAGAGGATCGTCTGCGCGAAGAATACCCCACACTGTTTCTTTCTACCTTCTAAATCTCGGGACGAGATTTCTTGTAGTGGAGGAGATTTGTAACACCCTGAGAATCATGCTACAGTAACCCCCTGTGATTAAGCTAATCATGTTGCTAAACAGGGCTTGATCACATTTGAACCACACCCTTGTCAAACTCCTAGTTCAAACTTCAAACATAATTAAAGTGGAAAATAAAAGTTTTCAAAATTCAAACAAAAATGTTCAGTGGGTGCCAAATATTACACTGGTAATTATGGTGGAGAGAACACATTTTTATAAAATGCCTAAATACTTTAAATGAAATAAAACAGAAAAGGAAATAAAACAAATAAAAGGAAAACAGAAAACAGAAAAAAAAAGA
>NC_057796.1:104016558-104019842 GCF_018294505.1 Triticum aestivum
GCACTGCGTGAGCCTCCCTAGCTAGCTCGTCGCCGTTGCTTTGAGCTCGCCGCCGCATATCACCTCGCCGCCGTGGCTACCGTGGCCTGAGCTCGCGTCCGAGCTCGTAGTCAAACTCCTGGAGCTCCCAGGAGCCCAACGAGCCCGCGCCCGTGCCTCCCCGTGCCTCCTAGCATAGCCTCCGTTGAGCGCCCGAACGCGCTGCCGCCTGCGCTCGTCGCCGGCGTGCCTCCGGTGACCAAATGGTCACGGGCCAGCGCCCGTTGCATTCGCCTCCTAACGCACGTCCCACCTAGCCTCTCCGTTCGCTCGCTAGCATGCTGCGTCGCCCTTTCCTCTGGCGTCCGACTCCGGTCGTCCGCCGATGAGCTCGCCGCGCTCGATTCCGGTCACCCCTGCCGCCACAACCACCACCGTTGGACGCGGCGCAGCCGTAGCTTTCGAACGCGACCAAAAACTCCCTGAACGGTGCCCTGTACGTGGATTCCGGCGAGGTCCCGAGCGCCTCCGCCGTGTTTTCTGTCGCCGGCGTTGCTCCGGCGCCGGCCGCCGACGTGGCACACCTGGGGCCACCCCTGGGTCACTGCCAGTGGCCCCCACGGGCCCCAGTTGACTGGGTTGACCCAGTCAACTGCTGACTGGGCAGGCCCAGTCACTGACATGCGGGCCCCGCCGCAAAAATTAAAAAAAGAAAAGAAAAGGAAAATGTTTTATAAATAAAAATAATTAGTTTAATCAATCTCTCAATGACAGGTGGGCCCAGTAGTTAATTAACTAAAAACTAATTAGTTAATCCTCTGTTAACCCACTGTCTATGACAGGTGGGTCCCCCTTGTCAGTTTGACCAGTCAACCCGGACTGTTGACCGCTGACGTCACTCATACGTCATGCTGACGTCATATCCCTTTTTCTGTTAATTAAATAATTCCAGAAATTCAAAGAAACTTTGAAAATTCATATCTTTTAAACCGTAACTCGGATGAAAATGTTTTCTATATGAAAGTTGCTCAGAACGACGAGACGAATCCAAATACGCGGTCCGTTCGTCCACCACACCTCCCTAACCTATCGAACTAGCAACTTTCCCCCTCCGGTCTGTCTGTCCGAAAATGCGAAACATCGGGGATACCTCCCGGTTGTTCCCCCCCCTTCACCGGTACCACCTACTGTCGCGTTAGGACACCCCTAGCACCGCTCATTGTCATGTCACGCATCGTCATGCTTATGTTTGCATTGTATTTACTGTTTCTTCCCCCTCTTCTCTCCGGTAGACTACGAGACCGACACTGCTGCTGCCCAGTTCGACTACGGAGTCGACGACCCCTCCTACTTGCCAGAGCAACCAGGCAAGCCCCCCCCCCTTGATCACCAGATATCGCCTACTCTACTCTCTACTACTTGCATTAGAGTAGTGTAGCATGTTACTAATTTCGATATCCTATCCTGATGCATAGCCTATCCTTGCTACTACTGTTGTTACCTTTACCTGCAATCCTACATGCTTAGTCTAGGATGCTAGATTTCCATCAGTGGCCCTACATTCTTGTCCGTCTGCTGTGCTATACTATCGGGCCGTGATTACCTGGGCGGTGAACACGGGCATACACTTATATACTATATACATGACACATGTGATGACTAAAGTCGGGTCGGCTCGTAGGAGTACCCTCAAGTGGATCTTTGTGGCGGAGCGACAGGGCAGGTTGAGACCGCCTAGGTGAGAGGTGGGCCTGGCCCTGGTCGGCGTTCGCGGATACTTAACACGCTTAACGAGATCTTGGTATTTGATCTGAGTCTGGCCATTTGGTCTATACGCACTAACCATCTACGTGAGAGTAGTTATGGGTATCCCGACGTCGTGGTATCAGCCGAAGCTCTTTTGACGTCAGCGACTGAGTGGCGCGCGCCGGATTGGACTGGAACGCCACTAGGCTAGGTCTGCTTCCGGCCGCGTACGCAACGTGCAGGTGTGCATAGGGCGATGGGCCCAGACCCCTGCGCGCATAGGTTTAGACCGGCGTGCTGGCCTCTCTGTTGAGCCTAGGTGGGGCTGCGACATGTTGATCTTACAAGGCCGGGCATGACCCAGAAAAGTGTGTCCGGCCAAATGGGATCGAGCGTGTTGGGTTATGTGGTGCACCCCTGCAGGGAAGTTTATCTATTCGAATAGCCGTGTCCCTCGGTAAAAGGACGACCCGGAGTTGTACCTTGAGCTTATGACAACTAGAACTGGATACTGAATAAAATACCCCCTTCCAAGTGCCAGATACAACCCGGTGATCGCTCTCTAACAGGGCGTCGAGGAGGGGATCGCCGGGTAGGATTATGCTATGCGATGCTACTTGGAGAACTTCAATCTACTCTCTTCTACATGCTGCAAGATGGAGATGTCCAGAAGCGTAGTCTTCGACAGGACTAGCTATCCCCCTCTTATTCTGGCATTCTGCAGTTCAGTCCACTGATATGCCCCTTTACACATATACTCATGCATATGTAGTATAGCTCCTTGCTTGCGAGTACTTTGGATGAGTACTCACGGTTGCTTTTCTCCCTCTTTTCCCCTTTCTATACCGGATTGTCGCAACCAGATGCTGGAGTTCAGGAGCCAGGCGCCACCGTCGACGACGACACCTACGACACTGGAGGTGCCTACTACTACGTGCAGGCCGCTGACGACGACCAGGAGTAGTTAGGAGGTCCCAGGCAGGAGGCCTTGCCTTTTCGATCGTTGCTACTTTTGTGCTAGCCTTCTTAAGGCAAACTTGTTTAACTTATGTCTGTACTCAGATATTGTTGCTTCCGCTGACTCGTCTATGATCGAGCACTTGTATTCGAGCCCTCGAGGCCCCTGGCTTGTATTATAATGCTTGTATGACTGATTTATGTTGTGATATCTTCCCGTGAGTCCCTGATCGTGATCATACACATTTGCGTGCATGATTAGTGTACGGTCAAATCGGGGGCGTCACAGTCGTGTTCCTCCTTGCAGGCTCTGTCATGGTGCTCCCACTCCTTTCGTCTTGCTCCGGGTGAAAAGTTGATCTTTGGATCGGATGGTGGCGGAGTGCCATGGTCGTGCCCTTCTTGATGGCATCGTCTTGGAGTCCTCTCGGTCTGGCGTTGTCCGGCTCACATATCTCCGGGCGATCGCTCATTGGTGTTTGTCTCCATCGGCACTAAGCGGGTCTAATTTGTGCTTGGTAGCCATTAGGGTTGTGTGTCGTTGCCCGGCATTTTTGTATCTTGCCTTGGGTGTGTGCCTATGAAGTGCGTTTGTATTGGGT